>NC_036839.1:2455768-2636117 GCF_002910315.2 Salvelinus sp. IW2-2015
TACACACACTCAATTAGTATTTGGTCGCATTGCCTTTAAATTGTTTAACTTGGGTCAAATGTTTCGGGTAGCCTCCACAAGCTTCCCACAATAAGTTGGGTGAACTTTGGCCCATTCCTCCCGACAGAGCTGGTGTAACTGAGTCAGGTTTGTAGGCCTCCTAGCTCGCACACGCTTTTTCAGTTCCGCCCACAAATTGTCTATAGGATTGAGGTCAGGGCTTTTGATGGCCACTCCAATACCTTGACTTTGTTGTCTTAAGCCATTTTGACACAACTTTTTAGTATGCTTGGGTCATTGTTCATTTGGAAGACCCATTTGCGACCAAGCTTTAACTTCCTGACTGATGCCTTGAGACGTTGCTTCAATATATCCATAATTTTCCTGCCTCATGATGCCATCTATTTTGTGAAGTGCACCAGTCCCTCCTGCAGCAAAGCACCCCACAACATATGGCTGCCACCCCCGTGCTTCATGGTTGGATGGTGTTCTTCGGCTTGCAAACCTCCCCCTTTTTACTCCAAACATAACGATGGTCATTATGGCCAAACAGTTATTACTATTTTTGTTCCATCAGACCAGAGGACATTTCTCCAAAAAGTACGAACCCCATGTGCAGTTGCAAACACCATAGTCTTGTTTTTATATGGCAGTTTTGGAGCAGTGGCTTCTTCAATGCTGAGTTATATTGCATGCAAAAATGTTTTTTGAAATTATATTTTATACTAGTACAATTGCTCAGAGAAATATATTTGGTTCAACAGGTAATACAAATAAAATGGCACCACTGTTTTCATTACTCTAGCCTAGTTAAATAAAGGTTAAATAAAAATAAATCAATATGCTTCTGTTTTTCAACGCGATTGGAGAACACCTTGGGAGGGATCTTAGACCATTCCTCACCATTGCCTAAGAGCTCTATTGCGTTGCCAAACAGCTCTATTTTCATGGCATTTGAACATAGTTCCGGTTCCAATCCAAGTGCCAATGCCGTTTATCAAACTCCAGGCGGTGCTATGGTCAGATGACATGAAAATAGAGCTCTTTGGCCATGCAATAGAAGTATATTTATTTATTTTTATTTAACCTTTATTTAACTAGGCAAGTCAGTTAAGAACAAACTCTTATTACAATGACGGCCTACCCCCGCCAAGCCCTAAACGGGACTACTTTGGGCCAATTGTGCGCTGCCTATGGGACTCCCAATCACAGTCGGTTGTGATACAGCCTGGAATTGAACCATGGTCTGTAGTGACGTCTCTAGCACTGAGTGTCTTAGACTGCTGCTTCCCCCGGGAGCCCAAAGTACCTAAAAGTACAGAAAAGTACCTAAAACCTACAGTCAAATAATATGGGGGATCTTTGATGTTATGGGGCTATTTTCAGAGGTTGCACCAGAGGTTCAAAAGTGGTGTGGCAAGATGTGTACGTGTCCTTTCTGGGGCCTGGAGTTTTTCCTGATCTCATGAACTGGTCAAGTAAAACTCTGGGTCCTATTTGTAGGCTATGATAAAATATTATTATAATTTCCCATTTCATCTGTGCTATGACTTTAGGGCTGTTTTTTWAATTCTTGTCGGGTCATGTGAATTGGAAACTCTCCTAGTCTACGGTGGAAACTGTATMAGACAGTTTTCAATGTACAAAAGTATTTACATTTTACGTCATAAAACCTATTATTTGTTCATCTGATTACAGTGTTCTTCTGCAATTATTCATTCTATAAGCTTTATGTAATGCAGGGTTACATTTAACACTATACACCGTAGACTGTGTAATAAGGCAGGGTTACATTTCACACTATACACAGTAGACTTTGTAACAACATTTTTACGTGTCATAAAACCTATTATCTCATCGTCTGATTAGTTCTTCTGTAATAATTACTTATTTAAGTCCTACTCCAGTTTCCCTTTCTCCTCATTTTACTTAAAAAAGGCACATCTCCAGGGCTCCAAATTGAAACATTTGACCCACTGTGACGACCCTCCCACTCTGTCTGCCGTATTCTCTCTTTGTTCTTGTTTCCTTATTAGGATGCCGGTGGGCGGAGTTGGGAGGGTCGTCAGAACATGGGAAACACCTGGGCCCGCTGTGTCATAGGATAAATACACCACTTCCCCATTCATGGAGGAGAATCTCTCCATGCAGACACCTTTATAGATTTTGTTGTGTATCTTGGTGGTTTTTGGTTGTTTGCTTTGGCACCTTTCAACACACTGCATTATCACATTCATGCATGCTAAACACTCACTTACACTACTGATTACTGATTACACACACCATTGTATATTGTACTTAGTTTACTTTATTTAATAAATATAAGTTTTGTTATTCCTTATCTCCACGTTGTCTCCCTTTTGTTACGGGCTTTGAGCCGGTTCGTGACACCCATCTCTTTTCGTCAGATGTTACAAAATTTGAAATTGTGTTTTTTTACATTGGATAAAAGTGCAGACTCAGACCTTCAAAGTGACATATTATACAAGGTAGTTGGAAGAAACATGGGAAAGTAATGCTGCTTTAAAAGTTGATACAATTATAAAAAGGCGTTCAAACATTTTTATGTGATTTTAACACTTGCTCTACGTTAATACTTTGGAAACATATTTATAAAAGGACTACTCTCACCAAATTGCCAWAATGGATTGTCGGAACATTATATCACCAAGTTACCCCATTAGGTAAACCATTTACAGTATTAAATTGCTTATTGTGGTATAATAAAGATTGAATAGATACAGCGCTATTTCTTTGTTTACGCCCATTTAGCATCGTTCACATCCTCTAAAGCCTTAGACACACCCATCTCTTAAAGAATTCACTTTGGAACACAAGTTGTGGAATTGTTAGGTTAGATTACTCGTTGGTTATTACTGCATTGTCGGAACTAGAAGCACAAGCAATTCGCTACGATCGCATTAACATCTGCTAACCATGTGTATGTGACAAATAATATTTGATTTGATTTGATGTGCCTGTGGCCATGTGCTAAAGCAGGGAGGTAGTGCTTCAAAAACAAAAAAGATTTCAAGAATAAAATACTTTAACTTCAAGTGCTAAAGGTTGTAGCCTAAAATTAGGAAAAAGTTAAAACACACAAACACATAAAGGCTTAGGTAAAAACAGTATCTAGACCTAGGCCTATAGATKATTTGAGTAACTTTGGTTCAGGTCATGTTATGATATGAACAAAGGAAACTAGCCTGAGAGCATTTTTCTGTCRTGCCCTTTGGAGCAGGACATGTAATGTCCATGMCCTTTTTATTGCAAAAGTCCTGATCTTCTCAAAAATAAAGTACCAATCAATTGTTTGGACACACCTACTCATTCCAGGGTTTTTCTTTATTTGTACTATTTTCTACATTGGTGATTATGTACTGGAAATCAATCAGTAAGTCTGCATTCGCCGACTGCAATGCAATCATCTCAAACATGACCAAGTTTTTTTCTCAATAGAGAGAGAACCTATCAGAGACGGGTTACACAGTACATAAATCCTCACATGACTTTGAAAATAACCTATCATCCCATCCTGTTTCCACACACAGTGAGGAGTACACCTCAATCAACACCTGTAGAAGCTACTCCAGCAAGCCAGACAACAGGTGTGGCCACACTTTAACAGTAATGCCCTTTGAATTCATCTGATGAAATGTATATATTGGTGGGGAAATTATTAACGACATCATGCCTGGGTTTGTATCTATCTGTAGTATCACTGAACATTCATTGAGTAAAAATATAAATGCAACATGCAACCTGTCTCTTATACACATCTAGATGTATCTGTAGTATCACTGAACATTCATTGAGTAAAAATATAAATGCAACATGCAACAATTTCNAGTTACAGATCATATAAGTAAATCAGTCAATGTAAATAAATTCATTAGGTCCTAATCTATGGATTTAACATGACTGGGAATACACATATGCATTTGTTGGTCACAGATACGTTAAAATAAAGGTAGGGGTGTGGATAAGAAAACAAGTCAGTATCTGGTGTGACCACCATTTGCCTCATGCAGTGTGACACATCTTCTTTGCTGATCAGGCTGTTGATTGTGGCCTGTGGAATGTTGTCCCACTCCTCTTCAATGGCTGTGCGAAGTTGTTGGATATTGGTGAGAACTGGAACACGCTGTCGTACATGTTGATCCAGAGCATCCCAAACATGCTCAATGGGTGACATGTTGTGAGTATGCAGGCCAGGGAATAACTGGGACGTTTCCAGCTTACAGGAATTGTGTACATATCCTTGCGATAAGGGGCTGTGCATAATCATGCTGAAACATGAGGTGATGGRGGCAGATGAAAGGCACGACAATCGGCCTCAGGATCTCGTCAGGTATCTCAGTGCGTTCATACTGCCTTTGATAAAATGCAATTGTGTTCGTTGTCCGTAGCTTATGCCTGCCCATAACATAACCTCACCGCCACCATGAAGCACTGTGTTCACAACATTGACATCCGCAAACCGCTCGCCAACAGGACACCATACACGCTGTCTGTCATCTGCCTGGTACAGTTGAAACCGGGATCCATCTGTGAACAGCACACTTCTCTAGCGTGCCAGTGGCCATCGAAGGTGAGGATTTGCCCACTGAAGTCGGTTACGACACCGAACTGCAGTCAGGTCAAGACCCTGGTGAGGACGAGGAGCACACAGATGAGTTTCCCTGAGACTGTTTCTGATAGCTTGTGCAGAAATTTTAGCTTGTGCAGAAAACTCACCGTTTCATCAGCTCTCCGGGTGGCTGGTCTCAGGCAATCCCGCAGGTGAAGAAGCCAGATGTTAAGGTCATGGGCTGGTGTGGTTACACGTGGTCTGAGGTTGTGAGGCTGGTTGGACGTACTGCCAAATTCACTAAAACGAAGTTGGAGGAGGCTTATGGTAGAGAACAACATGGTTTTGTTCTCTGGCAACAGCTCTGCTGGACATTCCTGCACTCAGCATGCCAATGGTGCGCTCCCTCAAAACTTGAGACATCTGTGACATTGTGTTGTGTCACAAAACTGCACATTTTAGGGTGGCCTTATACTGTCCCCAGCACAAGGTGCACCTGTGTAATGATCATGCTGTTTAATCAGCTTCTTGCCATGCCACACCTGTCAGGTGGATGGATTATCTTGGCAAAGGAGAAATGCTCACTAACAGGAATGTAATAAATAAAAAATTGCACCTGGAACATTTCCAATGTATTTTATTTCAGCTCATGAAACATGGGACCAACACTTTACATGTTGCGTTTATCATTTTTGTTCAGTATATTTTTGAGGCCAAAGCCAGATGGTTGTGATTTTTCTTATGTCCACTTATGACATTATATATTATGTGATTTTGTGCAGCTATGAGTACACCAGTGTCACCAGTCCCACTGTCTACACCACGTCTACTACCTACAAGGACAGCAGGTACGGTAGTATTAATCGTCTCCTACCCGGCAGTAAATTAACTAGACCATATCTAGGCCACCATCAATATCCATTTTGAAGTATACATGTAACAAACTGTACTTCAATCAATCAATCAATCAAATGTATTTATAAAGCCCTTCTTACATCAGCTGATGTCACAAAGTGCTGTACAGAAACCCAGCCTAAAACCCCAAACAGCAAGCAATGCAAGTGTAGAAGCACGGTGACTAGGAAAAACTCCCTAGAAAGGCCTGAACCTAGGAAGAAACCTAGAGAGGAACCAGGCTATGAGGGGTTGCCAGTCCTCTTCTGGCTGTGCCGGGTGGAGATTATAACAGAACATGGCCAAGATGTTCAAATGTTCATAYATGACCAGCAMGYTCAAATAATAATAATRACAGTYGTTGTCGAGGGTGCAYCAYGTCAGCACCTCAGGAGTAAATGTCAGTTGGCTTTTCATAGCCGATCATTKAGAGTATCTCTACCGCTCCTGCTGTCTCTAGAGAGTTGAAAACAGCAGGTCTTGGACAGGTAGCACATCCGGTGAACAGGTCAGGGTTCCATAGCCGCAGGCAGAACAGTTGAAACTGGAGCAGCAGCACGACCAGGTGGACTGGGGACAGCAAGGAGTCATCAGGTCATTTAGTCCTGAGGCATGGTCCTAGGGCATGGTCCTTGAACTATTTTATTCTCATCTTTAGCCGGGCTGAGGACGATCTGTTTGATTATCTTGTGTCAAAACCCACCAAGACTGTGTATTCTATTCCTGAAAGTTGAGATTGCAGGAACACATACAAGAAAAATTAAAAGAGTTCCAAAAGGGTTCTTCGGCTGTCCCCATATGATAACCCTTTCTGGTTCCAAGTAGGACCCTTTCGGGTTCCAGGTAGATAAATTTTTTGTGGAAAGGGTTCTACATGGCACCCAAAAAGGTACTACCTGGAACCAAAAGTGTTCTACCTGGACCCAAAAAGGGTTCTTCAAAGGGTTCCCTTATGGGGACAGCCAAATAACCCTTTTAGGTTCTAGATAGACCCTTAGTAAAATGGGATTCTTGAAAGACGGGACAAGCTCTTCTTTATTTCACAAATGTTTTTCTTAATTTTAACAATTTGAAATATATATTTTGATAGACCAAAGTATCAGCTATCACACCATGGAAAGGAACTGCTGTCAATAATCTCCCCAAGGATAAGTGGGTGTGGAGTCAGGCGCAGGAGAGAGCAAATATGAAAAGGGCGTTTTATTAACAAGTCCAAAGAACAGGAAAAACAGGACTACAACAGTAGCCTCAAAACAACCGGACCCCGTCCAGGAAAAAAACACCTGTTCAACAGAACACAAGAAAACGCAACCCAAACTAAATGACAGCAAAACGTAACAATCCCGCACAAAACCCAGAGGCCATGGCGAGATAAAATACCCCCCCCCCCCTAATTACCCTAAATCGAACACAGGTGAAACACAAGATAGACATAACCAAATGAAAAGGTATAAAGATCGGTGGCAGCTAGTAGACCGGCGACGACGACCGCCGAGAGCCGCCCGAACAGGGAGACGAGCCACCTTCGGTGGAAGTCGTGACAACAGCCTCCTAATTCTTACATTTTTTCATAGAATGCAACTAATTGGATTGATGATAACTCCGTCAGACACCATAAAAGGCCTAATTTTTATATTTATTGTCCAACAAATGTTTAAAGACCTTGATTGCTTAATTCTAACATTAGATTGTTCAAATAGCTAATACAATCTCCGAACATCTTTTTTTATAGGGATAAATAATGCTCCAGTGCTGATTTAGTTTCAGAACATAGAACATTTATAAAGCAAACATTATCGCTTAGTTCTAGCACAGCAAATACTTTAAGCAAAAACAGTGATTAAAATACTTTTCCAGAATATTGACAAAAACATTTCTCTTAAGGGGCGGAGTTGACAAGCCACTGAAAACAGACATATTTTTTCGTCAAAAAATGTACGTTCATTTGTAAAATAGAGAAAATGATTTGAAAATCCCCAGTAAATGATTATTCAGATTTCAGCACTCAGACGGAGTAGATTTTTGAAATGTTCTTCTTCATTCAAGTGGTAATTTTAGTTTTCCTCAGTTGCTTTCACAAATCCCGTCATCATCATTATGCTCTCAAACTGTGCTATTTATATCTGTGTTTTCATCTAAGACTGTGCACATGATTAAGATATCACATGTACAAACAAAAACATTTATTTGAA
This sequence comes from Salvelinus sp. IW2-2015, assembly GCF_002910315.2. NCBI lineage: Eukaryota > Metazoa > Chordata > Actinopteri > Salmoniformes > Salmonidae > Salvelinus > Salvelinus sp. IW2-2015. The sequence goes on from NC_036839.1 coordinate 2,463,425, forward strand.
CGTTAGTATTTTTTAAATAACACAGTTGTAAAAGTCCTATAATGCAGTTAGAACATATAACATAGTTATTTCGCCACAAATAACAAGGCCTCTGATGGTTTTGATAAAATATCTCCCCTACCAGATTCTGTCTGGCCCTACATGAGGTCCATGCATACTTTCTCACACAGCCATGTGATGATGATAAGTCCCTCTCAGTCCCTGTTGGATTGTGTCGGAGAGAGACCTGTGCTCCTACTGCTGTAAGCCCATGAGCTACAACCAAAGATGGTGCTGGAGGATATGAAGATCAACTGCCACACTACCTGCTTCAAGGTAAACAGTATTTCAATATTGAAATATTAACACCATATGCTAATATCTGAATGTCTGTGTCTGAGTGTGCGTACAGAGGCGTCTTTCTTCTTATCAGATCTACAATATTGTGATATTGATAGGTTACATTTGCACTACTAGATCCAATAATTGATTGATTTGATTTGATCCAACCGTCTCCTCATTAAGATGACCAGACTGTGTGTCTGCCTTGAGATGTAACAATCATACACATGCATCATGATCATCTTCTTCGGCCTAATGAGAGCATCTGACATTGTGTGTCTCTGCGTCCTCAGTGTGAGGTGTGTAGCAGTGACCTGGGCCATCTCATGGCAGGGGACAGTATGTTGGTCTACAGACGCACCGTCCACTGTGAGCGCTGCTTCGAAGTCCCCAGAGGTAAACACATTTAGAAACACACTCAGAACTAGATCTCATACTAATGTTTTACGGTACGCTGTATCAATGTTTTACAAATGGTGGGTGTGGATTTACTGGGATTCAATTGGTTTCTTTAAATACGGAGACATAAAAATCTCCAAACCTAATTTGGGTCCCTGTTTGGGTCAATTTGGGTCACTATATTCTTCATTTTTTTTACAGAAAAATGACCTAGTTGAACATCCAACGTTCATGCGGATGAAGATGGGGTCTTTATTATGGAGCTGTATAACAGATTGACGATTATGAATTACGTTTTGGTGACATGGATCCTCCTTATATAGATACGGAAATGTATTGAGGTTGAAAAAGAACATGTTTCAGAGTTCATACCTTTCTTGTGTTTATTAAATGGAAGTGGATGTTAATCTTCTACATAAAAACTACACTGACAATTCATGTTTTCAAACACGAATATACTATAGGGGATATGTGAACATTTGTAAGCAATTAAATAGAAAAAAACAAATTTGCATTGTTTTTTTTACTATGTTATTTTTAATTGAGTAGCCTATAATACATTGATTCTGAATCACGATATCTCAAACATCCACAGTAAAATGCATATAGGCCCAAAAATATTTTTCTAACATGTCTCAGCCAGCAATTTTTTTACATAATTAACATTTTTCTCACAGGCATTCAGGCTACCAAAGTAGACCTACTGTAAGATACCCATATGGTGTAAGAATTGGGGCCGGGGGGCTGGTTGTGTGTGCAATACAAAAATATGAATCATTCTTCATAAACATTTGGACAGAAGTTACACAAAACAGTTTGGTGTTTCCTTTCAAGTATTTGTAGGCTATGCATTGTGTGTGTACCAAATCAATTAAATGTGAATCAAAAGTATTGATATTAAGCACATGGAAACAATGTGTTTGATACCGTTCCATTTATTCCATTCCAGCTATTACTTTGAGCCCGTCCTCCCAAATTAAGACGCCACCAGCCGCCTGTGTCACACACCCATATTGATCAGACCATACCTCGCCACACCCACAAAACGAGATAAAACGTACCTCAAAGCCTGTTGAAGAATGCTGAGCACCGTTTTAGGGAAACTGTAATTCAGTACAAAGTGACACGTAACGTAATTAACTTTGAAGCAAACTGAACGCACGCCAAAGCATGGGCCAGATACAACCCCATTCCAAAAAAAGGAGAACACCTGCAAAATCGTGATTCGTCCAAATGATCAGTGCCAAAAACAATCTGCCCACCAGTGTTATGGTATGGATGATTTGTCGCCACAGATGGTTTGTTTACGTTTCTCTCTTGTTGTTTACGTTTCTCCTGTAGATGGAGTACGCCTACAGCTCCATCTAGTGGTCGCGTCGGGGACAACAGTTGTTTGACAACTAGCATTGTAGCTAAGCCTAACTCTTTTCCTAACCTTAACCTCATTCTCCCAACCTGATGTGTTAATTCACCTAACCTGCCCGTTAGTTTTCCTAACTTGCCACGTTAATTAATCTAACCTGTGGCAGGTTAATTATCCTAACCTTCCAAGTGAATTATGCTAACCTGCTATATAAACAAACCATCTGTGCTGACAAATCAGTATCGCCACACTGGGACAAAATGCCTCATTAGTCGTCGCATCCCATGTCACATTTTTTTTTACAATATAAAACCTACACATACAAACGACAACTTCACCCCTGCCCAGACCCACCTGCCCACACCCCGATCTCCAGCGCTCACCTCACTTTCCGCCAAATGGCCTCAAACTGCACCATTTTGTTTCCATTGTGTTAACGTTAGATGATTGGTTGATTTTAAGCATACGTTTTTTTTTAAAGATGATTGACGAGAAAAGTGTCATCCAACCCATTGGGTATCTCACTCCACCCTCATATGCCATGTCTTGAAATATGCAGACAAACGGATTAAAAGTGCATTTACATTGTAATTCTTTTGGACTTCATAGCATTCCCTGAAGGCATGGATTATTTGAGTCATTGTTAATTTTACACTTAAGACATGACTGTCAATGTGCTATACATTTTGTGAATTTTGTCTCTTGTGTGATAAATTGCACACATTAGTTTATATTGGATTAAGAGTACATTTTAATTAACTGTACTTTTGTTAGTTATGTTCAAAAATTCCATCCTTCTTGTGACAATATCAGTTTTTAAAAATCTTGCTTCCATAGTTTATATTTTTTTCTAAGAGATTGTCAGTTGGATAGGATCTCTGCAAGGTTTTGCATATCTTACCTATCCTTTACGGACTCAAATAGGATTCCCTTAAAATTGCTCTGATGTCCAAAATATTTAAAATCAACATTTCTTGATATTAAACTTTTGAGTTGCATGTATTTGAAAATATCTACATTAGTCAGTCCAAAATTGCTTTTGAATTCTGTCATGGAAATAAATGTATTTCCTATTACCAAGTCATTTACGGTTACCATGCCTTCAGTTTTCTGTGTGGACCAATTTATCTCTGAATTCTGAAAAGCTATCCAAGGATTGTTCCATCGGGTTGTTCCATGTTTTAGGGAGTGATAATGGTTCTGTAGAATATGTTTTAAAAAACGTAGCCCATATTGTTATAGAGTTCTTAACTATTAAGTTGTTAATGTTCTTAGCTTGACCCTTTTGAAAATAGACAAAGATTCTAGGGATGAGCATGCACATCTTCATTGTTCCTCTATATCAAATCAAAAATCTAATCAAATTTGATTGGTCGGATAGACGTTTAGCAGATGTTATTGCAGGTGTAACGAGTGCATTTAGTGCATTTAAATAACTATATGTCCCAAGTAAAAGTCCTGGGTGGCGACTTGATACAATTCCAAGTCTGGAAGATTAGAATCACCCTCAGATTTAGGAAGATATGGAACCTTCCCTTTTATTTTATTTTTAATTAGTTTTATTTGCCCATATAAAGTCTGAAGAATGTTTTTGGTGGGGTAATTGTTCTAGCACACGTGCAATGATGTGCAATGATTTCAGAGGGGAAAAAACATTACCATTGTGAGAATCAATTCATTTGATGTTGTAATATCACAAACAGACGTGGCAGTTTCACCATTACTTATTCCAGCTTTAAAGTATATATTTTTGAGAGTACTAATGTTAATGTCCGCACTACAACAAAGAAATAGTTAAATAAATGACATTTTGTCGTTGAAATATATTATTAAAATACTATAGATTTACGTTCGTTCCTATGGAGAACTGCTGCGTCTGAGGAGTACCAATATGGCGGCCGGTGCCTTCAAAGACTCTTTATTGTCCCTTTGAAATCAGCAATCCAGGGATTCTTGGTGCTTTCAAGACAACTGGGAACTCGGAAAAACGAGGTCAAATCGTGACGTCAGTGATCTTCAGTTCGGAAAGCTGTGTAGTGCCCTAGCACAGCTGATTCGAATAATCAAAGCTTGATGATGAGTTGGTTATTTGAATCGGGGGGTGATGATGCCCAAGCTCGGATGACCAAGTACGGATGACCATTCAAAACGATTTTTCCCAATCAGAGCTCGTGTTTTTCCCGAGTTCCTAGTTATCTTGAACACACTGAAGTCGGAGGTCAGAGATTTTTGAGTTCCCAGTCATCTTGAACGCGGCATAAATACATCATTGGGCTGAATCTGCACACAGCATCACTACGAAGCACGTCTCAATTGTCTACTACAAAGAACGACCCGACCGATCATTACGGTTACCGACCGTAGTGCGTGTTGATTTTGTCTTTCTAAATGCGTATTTTAACCAATGGAAGCGGAAGTGTTGAACCCCCAAATGATGGCGGACGTTAATGGCAACAATAAATTTCAAAACGCGGAGCTCGAAGTGATAAAGCTTCAGGAGCTGGTGCGAAAATTGGAGAAACAAAACGAACAGCTCAGGACAAGAGCTAATTCAGTAAACAATTGCAACAATGGCCCACATATATTTCCAACCTCATCGGCCTGTCTGCACGGGAGTACAGCGTGTTCTGCTTCTAGTCTGGTTTTCTCTGCAAATTATTCAAATCCAGCACTATCGCATCCTTGTGCTCTTGGACCATTCTCCAATTTTCAACAAAACTCGGTATTTGATGCTGATGTGGAGGCTGTCGGTTACGGACCTGCCACTGTTCTGGACGAGGTCGATATTCTAGACCTGGATACCGTACTCCCGGTTGGAGAGGCTGATCATAGCTGGTATTGATGCTGTTCTATTTTATTGACCCCGTTCCTACCATGTCTGTGCCATTAAAATGCTTATTTTATATTTTATTCTGCCAGGAGCACAAATTATGACGTCACGTTAGTATGGTAATGAGGAAACCGTTTAAATAAAAGCCTGCATTTCAAAACATTGCAATGTGGATAACTCATTCAGAAGATATATATTTTTAATTAGTGGCCAATTGTATTGTGCCAACAAGTAAAGGCAATCAGTAAATATTGTAGTTCTTTTTAAGACTAAAAATAATAAACAATACTATGGTAACACTGGTATGTTGAGAATATTGGGCTGTAGAGAGAACTTTTCTACCTGTCCTCAGCTAAAGTGGGGTGGAAAATACTCAGTAGGGTCTCTAATAACCAAATATGTGTGTAGTTTTGGAGGGATACTGTGTCATACATATCCAGCAGCACTCCGTTCTCCATAGCCCTCAATAAAATACATTTCAAAAGAGACCAGTACTTGGGATATATATTGGCTTGTAGAGAGAACTTTTCAACCTGTCTCAGCTAAAGTGTGATGTGAAATACTCAGTAGGGTCTCTACTAACCAGACATGGTTCGTTTTTGAGGGGGACTTTGTCACACAGACTGCTGCTGGCTGTTCACTCTGTCCCCTCCATAGCCCCCAATGCAATATAATGTAGTAGACTCTACATGGGATACAAGCATTTCGCTACACCCGCAATAACATCTGCTAAATATGTGCCGGTGTCCAATAAAATTTGATTTGGGCTTGTAGAGAACTTTTTGTACCTGTCTTAGCTAAAGTGGGGTGGGGAAAAAACTCAGTCTATACTAACCGAATAAACTCAGCAAAAAAAGAAACGTCCTCTCACTGTCAACTGCGTTTATTTTCAGCAAACTTAACATGTGTAAGTATTTGTATGAACATAACAAGATTCAACAACTGAGACATATACTGAACAAGTTCCACAGACATGTGACTAACAGAAATGGAATAATGTGTCCCTGAACAAAGGGGGGGTGTCAAAATCAAAAGTAACAGTCAGTATCTGGTGTGGCCACCAGCTGCAGCTGCATTAAGTACTGCAGTGCATCTCCTCATGGACTGCACCAGATTTGCCAGTTCTTGCTGTGAGATGTTACCCCACTCTTCCACCAAGGCACCTGCAAGTTCCCGGACATTTCTGGGGGGAATGGCCCTAGACCTCACCCTCCGATCAAACAGGTCCCAGACATGCTCAATGGGATTGAGATCCGGGCTCTTCGCTGGCCATGGCAGAACACTGACATTCCTGTCTTGCAGGAAATCACGCACAGAACGAGCAGTATTGCTGGTGGTATTGTCATGCTGGAGGGTCATGTCAAGATGAGCATGCAGGAAGGGTACCACATGAGGGAGGAGGATGTCTTCCAAATCAAATTAAAATGTATTGGTCACATACACATGGTTAGCAGATGTTAATGCGAGTGTAGCGAAATGCTTGTGCTTCTAGTTCCGACGATATAGTAATATCTAACAAGTAATCTAACAATTTCACAACAACTACCTTTTACACACAAGTGTAAAGGAATGCATGACTATGTACATATAAATATATGGATGAGCGATGGCCGAACGGCATAGGCAAGATGCAGTAGATGGTATAGAGTACAGTATATATATATATGAGTAGTGTAGGGTATGTAAACATTACAGTGAGGGAAAAAGTATTTGATCCCCTGCTGATTTTGTACGTTTGCCCACTGACAAAGAAATTATCAGTCTATAATTTTAATGGTAGGTTTATTTGAACAGTGAGAGACAGAATAACAACAACAAAATCCAGAAAAACGCATGTCAAAAATGTTATGAATTGATTTGCATTTTAATGAGGGAAATAAGTATTTGACCCCTCTGCAAAACATGACTTAGTACTTGGTGGCAAAACCCTTGTTGGCAATCACAGAGGTCAGACGTTTCTTGTAGTTGGCCACCAGGTTTGCACACATCTCAGGAGGGATTTTGTCCCACTCCTCTTTGCAGATCTTCTRCAAGTCATTAAGGTTTCGAGGCTGACGTTTGGCAACTCGAACCTTCAGCTCCCTCCACAGATTTTCTATGGGATTAAGGTCTGGAGACTGGCTAGGCCACTCCAGGACCTTAATGTGCTTCTTCTTGAGCCACTCCTTTGTTGCCTTGGCCGTGTGTTTTGGTTCATTGTCATGCTGGAATACCCATCCACGACCCATTTTCAATAACCTGGCTGAGGGAAGGAGGTTTTCACCCAAGATTTGACGGTACATGGCCCCGTCCATCGTCCCTTTGATGCGGTGAAGTTGTCCTGTCCCCTTAGCAGAAAAACACCCCCAAAGCATAATGTTTCCACCTCCATGTTTGACGGTGGGGATGGTTTCTTGGGGTCATAGGCAGCATTCTTCCTCCTCCAAACACGGCAAGTTGAGTTGATGCCAAAGAACTCCATTTTGGTCTCATCTGACCACAACACATTCACCCAGTTGTCCTCTGAATCATTCAGATGTTCATTGGCAACTTCAGACGGGCATGTATATGTGCTTTCTTGAGCAGGGGGACCTTGCGGGCGCTGCAGGATTTCAGTCCTTCACGGCGTAGTGTGTTACCAATTGTTTTCTTGATGACTATGGTCCCAGCTGCCTTGAGATCATTGACAAGATCCTCCTGTGTAGTTCTGGGCTGATTCCTCACCGTTCTCATGATCATTGCAACTCCACGAGGTGAGATCTTGCATGGAGCCCCAGGCTGAGGGAGATTGACAGTTCTTTTGTGTTTCTCCCATTTGCGAATAATCACAGAAACTGTTGTCACCTTCTCACCAAGCTGCTTGGCGATGGTCTTGTAGCCCATTCCAGCCTTGTGTAGGTCTACAATCTTGTCCCTGACATCCTTGGAGAGCTCTTTGGTCTTGGCCATGGTGGAGAGTTTGGAATCTGATTMATTGATTGCTTCTGTGGACAGGTATCTTTTATACAGGTAAGAAACTGAGATTAGGAGCACTCCCTTTAAGAGTGTGCTCCTAATCTCCGTTCGTTACCTGTATGAAAGACACCTGGGAGCCAGAAATCTTTTTGATTGAGAAGGGGTCAAATACTTATTTCCCTCATTAAAATGCAAATCAATTTATAACATTTTTGACATGCGTTTTTCTGGATATTTTTGTTGTTATTCTGTCTCTCACTGTTCAAATAAACCTACCATTAAAATTATAGACTGATCATTTCTTTGTCAGTGGGCAAACGTACAAAATCAGCAGGGGATCAAATACTTTTTCCCCTCACTGTATATAAAGTGGCATTGTTTAAAGTGACTAGTGATACATTTATTACATCCCATTTTTTATTATTAAAGTGGCTGGAGATTTGAGTCAGTATGTTGGCAGCAGCCACTCAATGTTAGTGATGGCTGTTTAACAGTCTGATGGCCTTGAGATAGAAGCTGTTTTTCAGTCTTTCGGTCCCAGCTTTGATGCACCTATACTGACCTCGCCTTCTGGATGATAGCGGGGTGAACAGGCAGTGGCTCGGGTGGTTGTTGTCCTTGATGATCTTTTTGGCCTTCCTGTGACATCTGGTGGTGTAGGTGTCCTGGAGGACAGGTAGTTTGCCCCCTGTGATGCGTTGTGCAGACCTCACTACCCTCTGGAGAGCCTTGTGGTTGTGGGTGGAACTGTTGCCGTACCAGGCGGATACAGCCCGACAGGATGCTCTCGATTGTGCATCTGTAAATGTTTGTGAGTTTTTTTGGTGACAAAGCCAAATTTCTTCAGCCTCCTGAGATTGAAGAGGCGCTGTTGCGCCTTCTTCACCACGCTGTCTGTGTGGGTGGACCATTTCAGTTTGTCCGTGATGTGTACGCCAAGGAACTTCCTCCTTCTCCACTACTGTCCCATCGATGTGGATAGGGGGGTGCTCCCTCTGCGTTTCCTGAAGTCCACGATCATCTCCTTTGTTTTGTTGACGTTGAGTGTGAGGTTATTTTCCTGACACCACACTCCATGGGCCCTCGCCTCCTCCCTGTAGGCCGTCTCGTCGTTGTTGGTAATCAAGCCTAACACTGTAGTGTCGTCTGCAAACTGTAACGCAGTTACTGTAACGCAGAGCGTTGAAATTTCCTGCAATGACAGCAAGCTCAGTCCGATGATGCTGTGACACACCGCCTCAGACCATGACGGACCCTCCACCTCCAAATCGATCCCACTCCAGAGTACAGGCCTCGGTGTAACGGTCATTCCTTCGTCGATAAACCGAATCCGACCACCCCACCCACTCACTGCGACTCGTCAGTGAAGAGKACTTTTTGCCAGTCCTGTCTGGTCCAGCGACGGTGGGTTTGTGCCCATAGGCAACGATGTTGCCTGTGATTTCTGGTGAGGACCTGCCTTACAACAGGCCACCAAGCCCTCAGTCCAGCCTCTCTCAGCCTATTGTGGACAGTCTGAGCACTGATAGAGGGATTGTGCGTTCCTGGTGTAACTCGGGCAGTTGTTGTTGTACCTGTCCCGCAGGTGTGATGTTCGGATGTACCGATCCTGTGCAGGTGTTGTTACACATGGTCTGCCACTGCGAGGACGATCAGCTGTCTGTCCTGTCTCCCTGTAGCGCTATCTTAAGTGTCTCACAGTACGGACATTGCAATTTATTGCCCTGGCCACATCTGCAGTCCTCATGCCTCCTTGCAGCATGCCTAAGGTATGTTCACGCAGATGAGCAGGGAAACTGGGAATCTTTCTTTTGGTGTTTTTCAGAGACAGTAGAAAGGCCTCTTTAGTGTCCTAAGTTTTCATAACTGTGACCTTAATTGCCTACCGTCTGTAAGCTGTTAGTGTCTTAACGACCGTTCCACAGGTGCATGTTCATTAATTGTTTATGGTTCATTGAACAAGCATGGGAAACAGTGTTTAAACCCTTTACAATGAAGATCTGTGAAGTTATTTGGATTTTTATGAATTAAATTTGAAAGACAGGGTCCTGAAAAAAGCATGTTTTTTTTGCTAAGTTTATGTGTAGTTTTGGAGGGGGACTGTGTCGTACATATCCAGCAACACTTCGTTCACCCCTCCATAACTGAGACCGGTAGAAAACTTTTCTCTCTATGGGCCAATATGTATCCCATGTTAAGTATATTACAGTGTATTACATTGGGGGCTATGGAGGGGGTGGAGAACAAAGTGCTGCTGGATATGTACTGCTGGATACGTGACCAATAAACTTTGATTTGATTTGTGTAAATTTTCAAAAGTAATGACGGTATGAATAATACAATATTTAAAATAAAATACGTGGTACCACAAAGGTGGTAGCAATGCTGTGAAAAACAGTTGTACTGCACTAGAGTGCTAAATATTTGATATTCCCAATGTTTTGCATGTCTTTGTAGGGTGACTCTTATTTTGAAAAGGAAAATCCGCAAACGTGCTGCCAGCATAATCTCTTTCTGCTAGGAAAACGGTCATTTATATTTATATTCGAATAAAGCTATGCCAATGTCAACACTGTAAACCTCCTAAAGTTGAAAACGTTGCCATTTTCAAACAATGTTGCAAATTGCCAGCTGACCTCCAATGAAATAATTTTGTTCGAAGTGGTAGCCTAAATGTGAATCTGATTTATCCTATTTAAATACATCATAAATTTTCCTCCACTGGCTACAAGTAGGGCTCACCTGTGAAATAGACCATGGTGTCAGCATGATTCCCTGCTGAAATACAGTTTAAGTAAAGATGTTATGCTACAGATGTAGGATCTTAATTTGAGCCAGTTTGCTACAGCAGCAGGACGTGAATTATTATGTTGATTATAATAAATGGACATTTTTGTATGGGTTGATACATTTTTCATTCAAATTGGAAGCTTTTTTAAACTCAAATACACTACAAGTTTGCATTTCCTGCTGTGCAGGAAAATCCTCAACAATTTAGGAGTGATCAAATCAGGGCTCCTGAGTGGCGCAGTGGTCTAAGGCACTGCATCTCAGTGCTAGAGGCATCACTACAGGATGTATCACAACTGGCCGTGATTGGGAGTCCCATAGGGCAGCTTAGGGTTTGGCCAGGGAAGGCCATCTTTGTAAATAATAATTTGTTCTTAACTGACTTGCCTAGTTAAATAAAGGTAAAAAAATCAAGCTCGTGCATCTGTACAAAGGCTACATTCAAACATTTGCCTTTCAAAGTCAACACTATTAGCCTATGTAAACTTCTACACTAGGCCATTGTTGTCAATCACCCATGCTTTGATTACAGTACATGTAAAAATCTTTGAGCATCCTGACAAGTGCTGTATAAACAGAATGTAGGCCTATTATTATTATTCTCTTCACAGTTGAAGCAGTGTGATGAATGTAAGACAATGCCTTCTGCTGTATTCTACAACCCATATAGTACACAGTAAAATCACAAGATGTTAATTCAACTCCTAGGGAGTCAAAGTTAACCCTATTTTGGGGTTTATATGGTCCCACCCCCATTTTGTGTTAAAACTACTCTGGCCATGGTTTTGATGGAGTTAAAATGACACTACAGTGGCTTGCGAAATTATTCACCGCCTTGGCATTTTTCCTATTTTTTTGCCTTACAACCTGGATTTAAAATATATTTTTTGGGGGGTTTGTATCATTTGATTTACACAACATGCCTACCTCTTTGAAGATGCAAAATATGTTTTATTGTGAAACAAACAAGAAATAAGACAAAAAAACTGAAAACTTGATCGTGCATAACTATTCACCCCCCCAAAGTCAATACTTTGTAGAGCCACCTTTTGCAGCAATTACAGCTGCAAGTCTCTTGGGGGATGTCTCTATAAACTTGGCACATCTAGCCACTGGGATTTTTGCCCATTCTTCAGGGCAAAACTGCTCCAGCTCTTTCAAGTTGGATGGGTTCTGCTGGTGTACAGCAATCTTTAAGTAATATCACAGATTCTCAATTGGATTGAGGTTTGGGCTTTGACTAGGCCATTCCAAGACATTTAAATGTTACCCCTCGAGTGTTGCTTTAGCAGTATGCTTAGGGTCATTGTCCTGCTGGAAGGTGAACCTCTATCCCAGTCTCAAATCTCTGGAAGACTGAAACAGGTTTCCCTCAAGAATTTCCCTGTATTCATTCCTTAATTTCTGACCAGTTTCCCAGTCCCTGCCAATGAAAATCATCCCACAGCATGAAGCTGCCACCACCATGATGAAATTCTCGGGGTGATGAGAGGTGTTGGGTTTGCGCCAGACATAGTGTTTTCCTTGATGGCCAAAAAGCTAAATTTGAGTCTCATCTGACCAGAGTACCTCCTTCCATATGTTTGGTGAGTCTCCCACATGCCTTTTGGCCAACCCCAAATGTGTTTGATAATTTTTTTCTTTATGCAATGACTTTTGTTCTGGCCACTCTTCCGTAAAGCCCAGCTCTGTGGAGTGTACGGCTTAAAGTGGTCCTATGGACAGATACTCCAATCTCCGCTGTGGAGCTTTGCAGCTCCTTCAGGGTTATCTTTGGTCTCTTTGTTGCCTCTCTGATTAATGCCCTCCTTGCCTGGTCCATGAGTTTTGGTGGGCAGCCCTCTTGGCAGGTTTGTTGTGGTGTCATAGTCTTTCCATTTTCTAATAATGGATTTAGTGGTGCTCCGTAGGATGTTCAAAGTTTTGGATATTTTTTTATAACTCAACCCTGATCTGTACTTCTCCACAACTTTATCCCTGACCTGTTTGGAGAGCTCCTTGGTCTRCATGGTGCCGCGTGCTTGGTGGTGCCCCTTGCTTAATGGTGTTGCGGAATCTGGGATCTTTCAGAACAGGTGTATATATACTGAGATCATGTGACACTTAGATTGCACACAGGTGGACTTTAACTAATTATGTAACTTCTGAAGGTAATTGGTTGCACCAGATCTTATTTAGTGGCTTCATAGCAAAGGGGGTGAATACATATGCACGCACCACTTTTCTGTTTTAAATTTTTCCGATTTTTTAAAAACAAGTAATTTATAAATTTCACTTCACCAATTTGGAATATTTTGTGTATGTCCATTTACATGAAATCCAAATAAAAATCAATTTAAATTACAGGTTGTAATGCAAAACAATTGGACAAACACCAAGGGGGATGAATAATTTTGCAAGTTACTGTAATTATGTGCCATGTGCGTATTTTTTAATGTCTGATTTCGGGACTTGATACCTCCCAAATGAAATGTTTAACTGTTACTGAGGTTTATATCTTGTAAAACGACAGTGGGGATTTGTTCATTTTAATTTAAATTGTATTATTTAAAAGTGGAACATGAATTGCATCATTCAAGTCACAAGTGTGTCCCGAAGTTGATGGGTTTATTGAGCCCCCCCACCACTGTCTGGAAGTCACCCCCGGAGTTTCGTCAGTAACATCTGACAACGGAGGGGCCTCTGAGCGAGTTGGTAGGGACGAGGGGGTGGTTTGTGATTCACTGCCTGTCTCTGGTTACTCTTAGTGGAGTTAAAAGTACTCTGTTCCAATGCACTCCAGTTATCAACACTAACTCCAGGGAGCGTAACACTCTTTTGAGGGTTAAGATAACTCCCAGTAGAGTCAATTTAATAAAAAATAATCAATTTTATCAAAAATGTAACACTGTGATTTCAACTATCCTTGATTTACTGTGTAGTTGGCTACCCAGGCTTTGTGTATCCTTTTAGCCTGCCTCGCTATAGTTCAGCCTGGAGCTATCGGCTGACTGAAGCTGCTCATGTACACTGATACACAAATGGCACCCTATTCCCATTGTACAGAGTGCCATTTGGGAAACAGCCACTGACATGCTGAGTGGTTAACCCATTTCCATCTGCTGAGGTGTAAAATGTAGCACACTTTCGCGCAGCTCAATGCAGCGTTTATCGTATCCCACACTCGCACCGGCTGTATTGATATTCTTCAGTCCATTGAACAGATCCCACCAGTTCTAGTCTTTTATAATCGTGACCCAGTTCTGTCTAGTTATGTCTAAGAACTTGCCATAACTGTATTTTTCTTCGCTCCCACTCTGCCCTACATTGGAAATAGACTTTGACCAAGATGTATGGTCTTTTACGGAAAGTGTACCACTCACTTTACTTCTAGTGCCAGATTAATGCTGTAGCGACAACCTGAACCATACTGTGCTGTCTTGGATGTTTTGATTCCACATTGTCCAATGGTTCCAGCAACTATGGTTCATAACCAGGCCAGCACAGTATAGCTTGGCTCGGTAGTGTGAAATGGGTATGAGTGTGCCACAGTAGCTTATTACACTCTTCGCAGAGTTGGTAGAAAGCGGATGTTTCTGGTTTTCTGGGATACAGTATTGCCCAGAATTTTTTTTACTGAAAAACTTTAGGTCCGCTTACTAAAATAAGCTAAGATGTACTTTATTGCCCATTAACTTACAGAGAATGGTAGAGCTGCTGATCCTTCTTTTCCACTTGGGTGGGAAAAAGAGCATGAGGAAGGGGAGGTTAGATTGAAATACTCAGACTGACAAATAAGCACACACACGCCAGGGTCAGTGCCGTTTCTTGGCAGAAGCAACATATGGGGCCACTAGGGAAGAATTGCAGGAAATTAGCTTTAAAATGGAAACATTTTCTCTTCGTCCCATTGCAAAATGTGTATAACTGCAAGACATTTGCTTTAAAGCTGCAAATGTTTCTCTTCGCAGTTAAGGGGCGTGCCACTAAAATGTTTTGCTTGCTTGCAACCAAATCTCACTTAGGGTCAGGCACAGCACCCCTGGAGCAGTTGTAGAGGGTTAAGTGCATTGCTCAAAGGCACAACGGCACCTAGTATGATGCCAGCAAACCTCTGTTGCCAGCTCACCACACCAGATTTTCCCATACGAATTAGGATTCAAACTGACAATCCTCTAGTTGCTGGCCCGCCTCTCTAACAGCTAGGCTATCTGCCACCCTCTACTAACCGACTACTACAATTACTTACCATCCCAGTACTTATTTCGTATGTGTCATCAGCAGATGATGATTAGCCTATACATTTCACTCAATGGCCACTTCGTGGAGCTGACCGACTTTTACAGTAACATGTTCGTTCATCTTTCCAGTAGTTTGTGTCTGGCTGCACAAAGTCAATAAAATATTAGAATATACGCCACAGCTCAATATATGATTCACAACTCAAAGTGTAGGTTTTAGTATTGAGGAGCTATTAAGAGAATTTGTATCACACAAATGCCAGGACAAATATATTACTGCATTAAATTGGAAAATGTCCTCTCTCGTTTAACTAAAGGTCACAATGGCATGTAAAAGTGATGTTCAATAGCCGATGTCAAAGAAACTCAAAAGGGGAGATGATATTAATTAACAATCATTTTGATCCGAATGTTCAAATTGTCCAAACAGATCCGCAAGGTAGATGGATTATTTTAAATATGTTAATGGACCATAAACAGATTTGGCTCGTTAATCTATACGGTCCAAATAATGATGATCCACGCTTCTTTGAAAATATATATAATAATTTATCAAACCTACAAGCAATACAAGACTCTATTGTTATGGTGGGAGATTATAATATGGTTTTAAATACCTCAATGGACTGTAAAAGGTAATACAAGCTATAACCCCTAAGGAAATCACAAACATGAATATATTGGAACTAGTGGATATATGAAGGTTTAAATATCCTGACCTAGTGAGATATACATGGCAGAGGCTCAATCAAGCTAGTCGTCTTGACTACTTTCTCATGTCATTCTCGCTGGCATTGAAACATTTTTAAGTGTTGATAGTGGACAGAATGCGGTCGGACCATCAAATAATTGCCATATACATTACTCTTACATAATTTCCATTTGGGTGAGGATATTGGAAATGTAATCAAAGCTTATTGGACGATAACTTGTTTTTAACTAGGACAAAATTAATTTATAACATACTTTTTCCGACATAACATAGGTACTGCAGATCCCCTTATTTTTATTTAACATTTATTTAACTAGGCAAGTCAATTAAGAACAAATTCTTATTTACAATGATAGCCTAACCTGGCCAAACCCTAACCCGGACAACGCTGGGCCAATTGTGTGCCACCCTATGGCACTCCCAATCACGGCCGGGTTGTAATACAGCCTGGAATCGAACCAGGGTCTGTAGTGATGCATCGAGCACTGAATTGCAGTGGCTTAGACCGCTGCGCAACTCAAGGATACTTTTAAATGTGCCTTTAGAAGCCATGCAATTCAATACTTATCTCTAAAACAAAAGCAATTTAGGTCAAAAGAGTCCATATTAACAGAGGAAATAGAAGGACTAACAGTACAGATAGATAGTAAAAAGCAGTACTATAGAGGCACAGAATAAGTTAGAGGAAAAACAAAAAGGAATATCCCATTTGACCTGTTTGCTTATGGCCTTGCCTACACCTAGCGACCTGTTTTTATTTTATTATATGAGCAAAAAATATTATATTTTATTAGTAACGGCAAGCCAGACAACATTAAACCCTGCCTATTTATATAATGAATATGAATTCAGAGGGCAGAAATGATTAAATATTAAAGCATTAGACTTCAGTCATACAAAAGTTATACTTAAATCCGAACTGGTTCTCGAGCAGATTAGTAAGAATGTCTCACCCCATGTTCAATAATGATCTTTTCCCCTTTATTCAGATTACAGCCTCTCACAGCCTTCGGTTATTTGAAAATGAAGTAATCTCCAACATATCGCTATTTTTGAAACAAGCCATAGAAAGTTGGTTGCAATTTCAGTTTAATCCACCAGAAAATAAATAATACGACAAATATTAAGGTAAACTCATGATATCATATAAAGGACTGGTGGAGATATGTCACACATGTAGCTAACAAAAATATAGGAAAATGTCTGCTCTACCCAAAATTACAACCAACTAATTGCAGCATTAACGCAAAAATGGAAGAGGCAAGTGGAAGGACGAAAAAGTAAGGAATTATATGGGGGATACAAACATCCCAGCTCAGAATTTGCTGCAAAGAGAAAGAATCATTAGATAATTTGTTTTGGTACTGTCCATATGTAGCTTGTTTTTGGTCACAGGTCACTATGAGAATAGAAAGTTTTAGAACTTTTGTGAAACTTCACAGCACAGTTGAAAAATATATAGCAAAAATAAATAATAACTGGATGGTGTAAAGATATAGATGGGAAGAGTTGAGTGAAGCTGAAGGGTGGGACAAAAAAAAACAATAATGTAAAATATACTTTGTCCGTAAAAAGTATAAAGGTTCAGAACTTTTGTGACACAGCACAGTTAAAAATAAATGCCACATTTGTGGAATTTCTTTCCTTCTTGATGCGTTTGAGCCAATCAGTTGTGTTGTGACAAGGTAGAGGTGGTATACAGAAGATAGCCCTATTTGGTAAAAGACCAAGTCCATTTTATGGCAAGATCAGCTCAAATAAGCAAAGAGAAACGTCAGTCCATCATTATTTAAAGACACGAAGGTCAGACAATCCGGAAAATTTCAAGAACTTTGAAAGTTTCTTCAAGTGCAGTCGCAAAAACCATCAAGCGCTATGATGAAACTGGCTCTCATGAGGACCGCGATGATAAGTTCATTAGTGTTACCAGCCTCCAAAATTACAGACCAAATAAATGCTTCACAGAGTTCAAGTAACAGACACATCTCAACATCAACTGTTCAGAGGACATTGCGTGAATCAGGCCTTCGTGGTCGAATTGCTGCAAAGAAACCACTACTAAAGGACACCAATAAGAAGTACAAACTTTCTTGGGCCAAGAAACACAAGCAATGAACATTAGACCGGTGGAAATCTGTCCTTTAGTCTGATGAGTCCAAATTTGAGATTTTTGGTTCCAACCGCCATGTCTTTGTGAGACGCAGAGTAGGTGAACAGATGATCTCCACATGTGTGGTTCCCACCATAAAGCATGGAGGAGGAGGTGTGGGGGTGCTTTGCTGGTGACACTGTCAGTGATTTATTTAGAATTCAAGGTACACTTAACCAGCATGGCTACCACAGCATTCTGCAGCAATACGCCAAACCATCTGGTTTACGCTTAGTGGGACTATCATTTGTTTTTCAACAGAACAATGACCCAACACACCTCCAGGCTGTGTAAGGGCTATTTGGCCAAGAAGGAGAGTGATGGAGTGCTGCATCAGATGACCTGGCCTCCACAATCACCCGACTTCAACCCAATTAAGATGGTTTGGGTTGGACCGCAGAGTGATGGAAAAGCAGCCAACAAGTGCTCAGCATATGTGGGAACTCCTTCAAGACCGTTGGAAAAGCATTCCAGGTGAAGCTGGTTGAGAGAATGCCAAGAGTGTGCAAAGATGTCATCAAGGCAAAGGGTGGATACTTTGAAGAATCTCAAATATAAAATATATTTGATTTGTTTAATACTTTTGGTTAGTACATGATTTCTCATGTGTTATTTCATAGTTTTGATGCCTATACTATCATTCTACTATGTAGAAAATAGTAAAATAAAGAAAAGCCCTTGAATGAGTAGGTTTGTCAACTTTTGACTGGTACTGTGTATATATATAAATATATATATATGTGTATATTTACAATATATATATATTTTTACAACAACAACAAAAAATCTCTCTATATATATATTTACAAAAAAATATATGGGTGATTGGAAATGATGCAGACAATTACATTGATGGAATCCACAATCTATCTGCAATATTAAAGCTGATGTACCCCCCCTCAAAAAAAAAATATCATTAATATCAGTAGTCTGAATGATCAATAAAGGCTGTAAGTATCACAGATTGGACCTTTAATACTTTTAGGTGTGCTCTTTGTCCCACTGGTTTTATCAAGACCCACAACCGTTCAAGATATTAAAATGCCTATATTTCTATGCAGAAAAGATATCAGAAAATCTCTCTTACCAGGTCGAAGTGGAAATGAATACACAAACACGTTCGGCATTGAACGTATACCCAGTTACAGAACAGTGTTGTGGTTGTTGTATTAATTGCATCGTGCTTTGAGTTGAGTTCTTATGAACAACACATGTCATGCTTTTCCCATTTCCCCTGTCAGCAATGTTTACTGTCATGTAGGCCTATGGCTCAAGCTTGGAGAGAATTAGGACAACACTTACTTACTTCGGTACATCGCTCCTCATGGAGAATAGGCCATCGACGTCTCCTCTCACACTATGCCCTGTGCTGTCTTCTCTTTTTTTGTTCCATTTTGACAAGACACCTGATTCATTCATCGTCCTCTGTTCCAGGCTGTATGTGTGTCCTAAGGCCAGGCTACGGGGCGAGTGTTTCCTTAGTCCCCTTCAGTGGAGCAGGCAGGTGCTGGACCACCCAGGCCCTGAAGTGGAGATGGCCAAGAGGTCCCTGTGCCACAGACTGGAGCAAGGTAGCATACCTGAGACTGCCTTTTATCTGTCTGACTGCACAATACACTTGTCTCACTCCTCTTTACCTGTCTGCACATCTGTCTCACTCATCTTCATGTGCCACATGGCTGTTTGATCTGTGATTACTTCAAGAAAGAGAGGATAGATAGATTTTATTTCCCAGTTATTAAAACACATGTACATACAGCAGCTACATACATATAAAAAATATGACAGGGATATCACACAAAAATCTGAGACTTTACAGTGCCTTCAGAAATAATGAATACCCCTTGATTTATTCCACATTTTGTTGTGTTACAGCCTGAATTCAAAATAGATGAAACATATATTTATTTATTATATTTCTCACCCATCTACACACAATTCCCCATAATGACAACGTGAAAACATGTTTTTAGACATTTTTGCTAATTTATTGAAAATGAAATACTGAAATATCTGATTTAAATATGTTTTTACACCCCTGAGTCAATACTTTGTAGAAGCACCTTTGGCAGCGATTACGGTTGTGAGTCTTTCTGGGTAAGTCTCTAAGAGCTTTCCACATCTGGATTGTGCAACATTTGCCAATAAAACATTTAAAAATGATTCAAGCTCTGACAAGTTGGTTGTTGATCATTGCTCGACAACCATTTATCTATGTACATAGATTGTCAAGTAGATTTAAGTCAAAACTGTAACTCGGCCACTCAGGAACATTTACAATCTTCTAGGTTAGCAATTCCAGTGTAGATTTGACCTTTTAGGTTATTGTCCTGCTGAAAGGTGAATTAATCTACCTGTGTCAGCAGACTGAACCATGTTTTCCTCGACGATTTTTGCCTGTGCTTAGCTCGGTTCCATAAAAAAATGTATCCTGAAAAACTCCCCAGTCCTTAACTATTACAAGCATACCTATAACATGATGCAGCCACCACTATGCTTGAAAATATGGAGAGTGGTACTCAGTAATGTAAAGTGTTATTGGATTTGCCCCAAACATAACACTTTGTATAAAAAAAGTTAATTGCTTTGCTACATTTTTTGCAGTATTACTTTAGTGCCTTGTTGCATGTCTTTGAATATTTTTATTATGTGCAAGCTTCCTTCTTTTCACTCTGTCAATTAGGTTAGTGTTGTGGAGTTGTTGACCCATCCTCAGTTTTCTCCTATCACAGCCATTAGACTGTAACTGTTTTAAAGTCACCATTGGCCTCATGAGTGGCTTCCTTCCTCTCCGGCAACTGAGTTAGGAAGGACTTCTGTATCTTTGTAGTGACTGGGTTTTATTTATTTATTTCACCTTTATTTAAACAGGTAGGCCAGTTGAGAACAAGTTCTCATTTACCTTCTCATTTACCTGGCGACCTGGCCAAGATAAAGCAAAGCAGTGCGACACAAACAAGACAGAGTCAATAACACAATAGAAAAATCTATATACAGTGTGTGCAAATGTAGTAAGATTAGGGAGGTAAGGCAATAAATAGGCCATAGGGGAAAAATAATTACAATTTAGCAATTAAACACTGGAGTGATAAATGTGCAAAAGATWAATGTGCAAGTAGAGATACTGGGGTGCAAAGGAGAAGAAAAAAAACAATATGGGGATGAGGTAGTTGGGTGGGCGATTTACAGATGGGCTGTGTACAGGTGCAATGATCGGTAAGCTGCTCTGACAGCTGATGCTTAAAGTTAGTGAGGGAGAGAGATATAAGACTCCAGCTTCAGTGATTTTTGCAATTCGTTACAGTCAGTGGCAGCAGAGAACTTGAAGGAAAGGGGGCCAAAATAAGAGTTGGATTTGGGGATGACCAGTGAAATATACCTGCTGGAGCGCATGCTGCTATGGTGACCAGGCGGGGCTTTACCTAGCAAAGACTTATAGATGACCTGGATCCAGTGGGTTTGGCGACGAATTTGATGCGAGGGCCAGCCAACGAGAGCATACAGGTCGCAGTGGTGGGTAGTATAAGGGGCTTTGGTGACAAAACAGATGGCACTGTGATAGACTACATCCAATTTGCTGAGTAGTGTTGGAGGCTATTTTGAAAAATGACATCGCCGAAGTCAAGGATCGGCAGGATAGTCAGTTTTACGAGGGTATGTTTGGCAGCATGATTGAAGGATGCCGTGTTACGAAATAGGAAGCCGATTCTAGTTTTAGTTTCGGATTGGAGATGCTTAATGTGAGTCTGGAAGGAGAGGTTACAATCTAACCAGACACCTAGGTATTTGTAGTTGTCCACATATTCTAAGTCAGAACCGTCAGAGTAGTGATGCTGGACAGGCGGGCGGGTGTGGGCAGCGATTGGTTGAAGAGCATGCATGTAGTTTTACTTGCATTTAAGAGCAGTTGGAGGCCACTGAAGGAGTGTTGTATGTCATTGAAGCTCGTCTGGAGGTTTGTTAACACAGTGTCCAAAAAAGGGCCATAAGTATACAGAATGGTGTTGTCTGCATAGAGGAGGATCAGAGAATCACCAGCAGCAAGAGCGACTTCATTGATGTATACAAAGTAAAGAGTCTGCCCGACAATTGAACCCTGTGGCAGAGACTGCCAGAGGTCCGGACAACAGGCCCTCTGATTTGACACACTGAACTGTATCTGAGAAGTAGTTGGTGAACCAGGCGAGGCAGTCATTTGAGAAACCAAGGCTGTTGAGTCTGCCGATAAGATTGACAGAGTCGAAAGCCTTGGCCAGGTCAATGAAGACGGCTGCACAGTATTGTCTTTTATCGATGGCGGTTATGATATCGTTTAGGACCTTGAGCGTGGCTGAGGTGAACCCATGACCAGCTCGGAAAGCCGATTGCATAGCGGAGAAGGTACAGTGGGATTCTAAATGGTCGGTGATCTGTTTGTTAACTTGGCTTTCGAAGACTTTAGAAAGGCAGGGTAGGATGGATATAAGTCTGTAACCGTTTGGGTCTAGTGTCTCCCCTTTTGAAAAGGGGGATGACCGCAGCAGCATTCCAATCTTTAGGGATCTCAGAAGATACGAAAGAGAGTTTGAACAGGCTAGTTAAAGGGGTTGCAACAATTACGGTAGATCATTTTAGAAAAGAGATGTATTGATACACCATCCAAAGTGTAATTAATAACTCCACCATGCTCAAAGGGATATTCAACATCAGCTTTCTTTTTATTACCCATCTACCAATGGGCGCCCTTCTTTGCGAGGCTTTGGAAAACCTCCCTGGTCTTTGGGTGTAACGGGTGTCTAGATCRTCCTCCTCCTCGGACGAGGAGAGGAGAGAAGGATCGGAGGACCAAAATGCAGCGGGTTGTGAATACATAATGATTTATTAAAGCAAACGACGAAACACGAAAACAAACACTTGGAAGGATTACAAAATAACAAAAACGAACGTAGACTGACCTAAACCATGAGAACTTACATATAACACGAAGAACGTAGGAACAGGTACAGACTATAACAAACGAACGAACAAACGCTACAGTCCCGTGTGGTGCGCAGACACAGACACGGAAGACAATCACCCACAAACAAACAGTGTGAACAGCCAACCTATATATGGTTCTCAATCAGAGGAAAACGTCAAACACCTGTCCCTGATTGAGAACCATATAAGGCTAATTACAAGTGACCTAAACATAGAAACACAAAACATAGAATGCCCACCCCAACTCACGCCCTGACCAACTAAACACATACAAAAATAACATAAAACAGGTCAGGAACGTGACATTGGGGTTGAATCAGTGTTTGAAATTGACCGCTCGACTGAGGGATCTTACAGATAATTGTATTTGTGGGGTACAGGGATGAGGTAGTCATTCAAAAATAATGTTAAACACTATTACTGCACACAGAGTCCATGCAACTTACAGTATGTGACTTGTTTGGCAAATGTTACTGCTGAACTTATTTATGCTTGCCATAACAAAGGGGTTGATACTTATTGACTCAATACATTTCAGTTTTAAAAGTGTTATAATTTTTTTAAACATTTCTAAAAAATATAAATCCACTTTGACATTATGGGGTATTGTGTGTAGGCCAGTGACAAAATAAAATCATAGTTTAATCCATTTTTAATCAGGCTGTAACACAACAATATGTCATTCAAAATGATTTGCCTACCCCACCCACAGTAGCTTAAATATAGAATATGGAATTTTGAATGAAGGAAGAAGTGAAAGTTTGTTTTTGTTAGGTTTCTTTTTGTGTGAATTAAGGTCCCACTCCCTCCTTGTTTTTTACCATATGGAGTTTACTTTTCTTTTACCCTTCCAGTTGGTGGGGGTAATGCATCATAAACAATGGACGCCAACTGCCGTTAAACCGCAATGAATAAGAAGAATATGCCATGTATAGAATCATGCTAGCTAGCTAAGTGCACAGACAATGCACAAAACACTAAATGCTTCCTCCAAGCCTCGCTACCGGGTCACTGTAGCTAGCACTATATAATCAAAAGGTCTGATTGCTTGGGAAAATCGTCACAACGGGGGACAACCCTGTGTGTGTTTCAGGGTAGGGGGGTGTATCTGAGCTCCATCAACTAGGACTTGACATTGATTAATGTACAGGCATTCGCAAAGTATTCAGACCCCTTGACCTTTTACACATTTTGTTACGTTACAGCCTTATTCTAAAATGGATTAAATAAACTATTTTCCTCATCAATCTACACACAATACCCCATAATGACAAAGCGAAAACATTATAGATTTTTTTGACAAATTATTACAAATTAYAAAACAGATACCTTATATGCATAAGTATTCAGACCCTTTGCTCTGAGATCTGAAATTGAGCTCAGGTGCATCCTGTTTCCATTGATTAAAGAAATGTGTTCAAAAAAGTTATAGATCCATTTGCAGCGTGTTCAGATGAATCCGTTCAGGCGGGTTTCGGAGCTCTACGTGATTTCTGTGATTTTCGGGAACTCACACACACACACAGTCAATGGGGAGTGACAGATTAAATATCATATACATATCATGACAATCCATCAGGCCACTATGAGGATTACCTGTGTTGAMTCAAAGCTTCCTGGAGCAACCGGATGTGGTTAAATTCACCCTAAAAGTGTTTTGATTTTACCAACCTGCAGTTAGTTAAAAACACTGTATTCAACCCTCTGTAAATCAGTCAGTTCTTAACGTAAATACTTGACACTCAGGATTCTTTAGAAGCCTACCCCAATGAGGATATGTGTTCACTTCCAGCTTCCTGTGCCAACCGGAAGTTCCATAAATTGGGGTCATAGGGGCTGTTTCGAAGGGTTAAAAAGGTCACATCTTTCCAAAATTTCATATGTGTGATTAGGCAACCCTCATGAACTGTAAATCAGTAATTCTCCCAACTGATGTGCAATAAAAACTCACACACACACACACACACACACACACACACACACACACACACACACACACACACACACACACACACACACACACACACACACACACCACACACACACACACACACACACACACACACACACACACCACACACACACACACACACACACCACAGCTAGCTGGAGTGACACAGTGTGGGGCTTAAAGACACAGAGAGCCTGCAATGGCATCACCACAATCTCTAGGCTGTGCCGATTTCAACGAGATGCCCCACTTGACCGTAGCTCGCTTGGCTCGGTCTGACCGCAGCGACCTTGCAAAAAAGTAGGCCCAAAATGAAGCCTGACTTAAATTTCAGGTGCTTTTGGGTGACAGCGGCAGAACCGTTAGGGTTAGAAGCCCAATTCAACCACAGGAACGTTCCTAAGGTCCTCCTGATCTGTGCAAGCCTAACATTGACCGTGTGGAGTCACATTGACCGTGTGTCTCCAAGACCGTGTGTCTGGAGACATGTCCAAGACCGTGTGTCTTCAAGACATGTGTGACTTGTATGCTGTGTTATGACATGCACAAATGAATGATTGATTGATATGCTGTATATTGAAGTAGGCCTTGATGCCAATAAGTATGTGAAGCTAAAACAGCTACAGTAAACAGGACTCTTATACCCTGAGTGCAAAATGTATGTAGGAATCTGTTATTCATTTATTGCACCCACACTGCTCGCGTGTGTCAACGAGCTTCTGTGTTGCCAAGGGCTAAAATAGAAGTCATTCCTATTTCTGACGCAGATCGCGCTGCAAGTCCTGCCTCTCCCATCTCCTCATTGGTTTATAGAAGCAGGTACCCACGTGCATAGAGATTGGTTATATTGGTTATACCCACGTGAGTGATTGAAAGACGAACTGTTGCCGGTTGTTGTGGTAATACTATGAAAGTTTAGATTCCAATCACCATACAAGTTAAACGATGAAAAAGCCTGGAAGGAGGAGAAATGACTAGAAACGATTTGGTTGATGTATGTGTGGATTAATTGTCGGAGTAGAGGACCTTGTGCATTTCAGGTAAAATAACAACCTAATGTTTATATCCCTGGACAAATTAGCTAGCAACAGCAAGCTAGCTAAATAGGACAAATTAGCTAGCAAGTGCAAGCTAACTGCCTAAATTGCCATAAGTGTTTAATGCTTTTCGACCTGTCCCCAAATTAATGTCATTGGTTCAGAGTTTGTTTTTATATTTTAACATGCGTGTCGTGATCACGTTTGGTGTAGGGGGACAAAATACATTTATGCACGATGGCGCACGATGGCGCACGCGCGCAGACGGTTTGGGGTCCGTGTTAGGCCTACAGCTCCATGTCATTTCAATAACTTAACTTATCAAAGATGCCTTCTGGTGGTCAAACTAGCATGAACGAGCATCAATGGCAACAATGGCTGACACTTAAATAACGTGCCATAGAATTCTGTGGCACCCCGCAAGCTGTGCTGCAGTATGACGCAACTTTTAAACGAAGAACCACTGTATGTCAGGTATTGGATTCGGCATGCCAAAAGGTTTTTCCCRAGGTGCATGAACAATGAGGACATGTACTATGTTGATGAGAACATACAGTATGGCCAGATGCTCAAGACAAACTTGATGCCAACTAGTGCCAATTAAACATTGTGTTTCTTTCATAAATTGTTTTCTTCATTTGATTACAGTACACCTATAATGTAATTATATCTGAACAACACATTCATATTTTGTATCAATGGTTGTGAAAGATCTCTTCAATGACCACACCTTTGATGTTCAGTCAATTTTGATAGGTAGTGCAAGTGTGTTGCCTAATGTGAAAACGTATAATGTAATTTACAGTACTGTAAGCATTTTGAAACATGTGTCTTTAATTTATTGCTATTGGTTGTTAAATAACTAAATTAAGAAGATATTATTATGTTGTGTTTTGGAGATTAAATCAATGTTCGCATGGTATTTCACAGTAAACTTTTATTTTGGATCAATGGTTGTATAATGAAAGATGTCTCCAAACCAAATGAATGCACAATAAAAGGTTTAGAATATAAGACTTGCTGCATTACAAGTGTTAACAGTTTGGAGTTTATTACTAAGAATTTTGAAACTTCAACACATACTTGTGAAAATAGCACCAAAGCAATTGAAAAATACTTCAATCTACCTGCTACTGAAACAGAGTGGTTCACTAATATTGCATCAGACAGCATAACCACATATGGTGCGTGCATGCATGTGTTTTCGTATGCACATGTGTGCCCTTGTATATGTGCACGTGTGCTTTGCTACAGTGTGTGTAGTTTAATCTTGTTATTCTGAAGATTGGTTGGGATCAATACATTCTGTATCAGTTAGTTGGTGTYGCTCTGTCCAGTCACCTCTGCAGTTGGATAATGGATGAAGTGTGTCTCCAAAGGGGTGTGTATGTATGTTCAAAGTCCTTCTCTCTGCTTTCAAAGGATGGATTCAGGAAAGGTTGGCTCTCTGTCTGTATGTCATGAAACAGCTTTGTTCCTCTGGTCTCAGTTAACTGTTGTTCATGTAGGTAGCTGTGAGTTGTTAGACTTCAGTTCAGCTTTTGATATTATCGATCATAGTCTGCTGCTGAAAAAAATCTATGTTATGGCTTTATATCCTCTGCTATATCGTGGATTGAGAATTACCTGTCTAACCGAACACAGAGTGTGTTCTTTATTGGAAGCCACTCCAACATAGTCCAGGTAGGGCATACCCCAGAGCAGCTGCRTAGGCCCCTTATTTATTTATTTTCTTCACTAATGACCTGCCACTGGCACTGAGTAAAGCCTTTTTGTCCATGTATGCTGATGACTCAACATTATACACATCAGCTACCACAGCAAGTGTGATCACTGCACCACTTAACAAAGAGCTGCAGTCAGTTTTAGAATGGGTGGCAAGCAATAAGCTAAATATTTAAAAAACAAAAAACATTGTATGAGCAAGTTGAGGAGACTAAACTGCTTGGTGTAACCCTGGATTGTAAACTGTCATGGTCAGAACATATTGATGCAACGGTAGTTAAAATTGCAGAGAGGTCTATCTATAATAAAGCCTTACTCTGCTTTATTGACATCGCTATCAACAAAACAAGTCCTACAGGCCCCAACTGTCCAGTCATATGGTCAAGTGCCACAAAGAGTGACATAGGCAAATTCCAGTTGGCCCCGAACAGAGCAGCACGGCTGGGCCTTCAGTGTACACGAAGAGCTAACATAAATAACATGCATGTCAATCTCTCCTMGCTCAAAGTAGAGCAGAGATTGATTGCGTCACTACTAATGTTGAAAGCAAGGAGCTGTCTGTTCAATCAACTAGCACACAGCTCAGWCACCCATGCATACCCCACAAGACATTCCACCAGGTGTCTCTTCACAGTCCCCAAGTCCAGAACAGAACTCTGGGAAARGCACAGTACTACATAGAGCCATGACTACATGGAACTCTATTCCACATCAAGTAACTCAAGTGAGCAGTAAAATCTGATTTTAAAAACGGATAACGCGGGCTGTGAAAAGACACGCACATGCATACGCAACACACACGTACATTGTAATTTTGTAACATTGTTGTATTGTGGTATTAGAAATMTWGTATTGTAGATATGTAGTTGTAGAGTAGTGGTGTAATAATGTGTTGGGTGAAAAAAAGTTTGCCTTAATCTGGTTTGGACCCCAGGAAGACAAAAGCTAATTGCTAATTTTATGGCTAATTGTATGTGAAGGCTAATTGTATGTGAAGTACGCTAAARGCTAACGCACTGCTCTCTCTCTCTCTCTGTCATGTGCCTTGCTGCCTACCAATAACTGGGGTTGCGTAGGAAATGGCACCCTATTCCCTATACAGTCTACTTCATTATGCTCAAAAACAGTGTACTATATAGGGAAAAGGGTGTAATTTCATATGCAGCTGAGAATAAACTCAGTTTGCTGTATGTGCACACAGAGCCTCCACACATTTTCATATCTAGTAATCACTATGCACTATGTGTTCCAGCCAGTACACTAGGGATGTTGAAGGGAGCACATTTAGTTTTTTGGGTGGGGATTTTACATGGTTCAATCCCTAATTATTCCCCCTAAATATGCATGCACCAACAAGCTGCAGCTGCAAAGCTCATCTGGTTGTTAAAGCCCTCCCTGTCCAAGCAGAGATTTTACACAATAGTTTTTACAATCTGAAATATTACAGTGTTTTTCAATCACTTTAGCACAATTTTCCGATATTTTCAAATCTCTTTGTACAAAACTCAAAACCGATAACACTTGTAATGACCCCTGTCTTGCATGTATGTTCATAATCTTTGATTGAGCTTTCATTGGAGTTGAACAACACTTTATGTGAAATACAGTACCTTGACCACATTTTGTTTAGCCACCAATACATCAYAWAATGACAGGCTCACCGTTTACTTAAATAACACTTAATTCAATAGTAAAAAATTCAATATATAATTTTTTTAAACGGTAATTTTTTAAGTGAAGAGGAATAGTAGATGGAAAATATAATTTTCCATGSAGTAATTGGCTATAACTAGATTATTTTAAAATGTTTTATTAAATATGTCAGTCTTAGAGTTCCATGATCCTTACACAGTYCATTCATAGAATAAACAATCATAAGTTGTGTATAGTTTGGGTATTGTAAAGCAGTAGACTACAGAAAAACCATATTTTTGAAGCACAGTGGTGACCTATGCAACATTGTACAAAATCACCTTTTCTATGTGACTTGTCAACTGATACTCTATCACTTCGCTCTACTTGACAAAATTGATCAGTTTTACATTTTGATAATGAGTCGAATATTGTACAATCCAGGTTTTTCACCTGTGCATTGTGCAGTACACTGTAATTCCAAATAGTTGCACATAGAGTAACTATATCCACTTTGTCCTATGGAACATAAAGAATAATAATGTAGTATTTACAGCCACATCCATGTATGATTTGACCTTCCAACATAAATTGATGTCAATTGATACATTTATGATGTAAAAATATATGATAAAAAAAACTAGACACAATAAAATTAAAACATGTCAAAAGTATTGTGAATATTGCATTTTGCAGAATACTTGAAAAGGGTGATTTGGTGCAGTGAACAAGTGACTTTGTGAATTGGCTTGTTGTGCTCAGTCAATTGAAAATGTGCTCAGAGTGTATGTGTGTGTGTGTGTGTTCTTATTTGTCAGTCTAAGTATTTCAAACCTCCCCCTCCATGTGCTCTTCTCCCCAGGCAAGTGGAGGAGAAGCATCAGCAACTCGGGTCTGGTGTCCTCTGTCCGTCCTTACAGCTCCATCACAGAGTGGATCTCTCCCCTCAGCTGCCCCATCCTGCCTTACACTAAACCTGCTGCACTAACCACAGAGTCCACAGGTAACATATCCTGCACTGCGTGGCCAGCACTATCAAAGCCTACAACATGAACAGACACACTTAATTTTCTCACCACTATCCAACCCGAATAGACAGAGTGGTGAACATTTGATTGATCGTTTGTCCATAAAGGTGTATTTTATTTCTCTCATATAGTCACTTGCTCGTGAGTTAGGAAGGCTGCCTGTGTCTTTGTAGTGACTGTGTGTATTGATACACAATTCAAAGTGTAATTAATAACTGCACCATGCTCAATGGGATATTCAATGTCCGTGTTTGTTTTGTTTTACCCATCTACCAGTAGGTGCCCTTTGTGAATCATTGGAAAACCTACTTGGTCTTTGTGGTTGAATCTGTGTTTGAAATTCACTGCTCTACTGAGGGACCTTATAGATAATTGTATGTGTTGGGTACAGAGATGGGGAAGTCATTTAAAAAGCATGTCAAACACTATTATTGCACAGAGTGAGTCCATGCAACTTATGTGACTTGTTAAAACAAAGGGGTTGAATACTCACTGACTCAAATCGTTTCAGCTTTTCATTTTTAAAATTAATTTGTAAACACTTTGGCATTATGGGATGTTGCGTGTAGATCAGTGACACAACATCTCAATTTTATACATGTTTTATTTAGGCTGTGACACAACAAAACGTGTAAAAAGTCAAGGGTGTGAATACTCTCCGAAGGCAGTGTATTTTTGAAAGGGTTAGATTGCTGTCAGCAAAATAGTAATAGTTCCACCTTGACCGTTGATGCTGGCTAGGTATCAAATCTATATAATGTGCCTAAGGACTACGGGCCAGGGGTTGATTTGTGGGATAGTGTCAAGGCGTTCTATGGCTCTCCCTCTCTATTTTGAACCCATTTCCTCTCTTTCTTTTTCCCAGCACCATTCTCTGCATCCTGCCATCCCTTGCCCCAGCAGCAGACTCTCCCAAGGAGGGGCTCCTGCAGCCTGAACTCGGTTTACCACAGTAAGACTCATCACTGTTATGAAGCATGATGTACCATTGCTGAGTTAAAAGGGGTGAAGACCCATCATTCCATGAGTGATCGTGTTGTCCTTCAACGTAATAACTCACACTGAARGATGTTAATTCACCAACAGTACTGCAGCATGTTCACTCCACAGCAATACCATCAACTGAAACATATC
The DNA here is from genome assembly GCF_002910315.2 of Salvelinus sp. IW2-2015. NCBI lineage: Eukaryota > Metazoa > Chordata > Actinopteri > Salmoniformes > Salmonidae > Salvelinus > Salvelinus sp. IW2-2015. The sequence continues at coordinate 2,494,609 of NC_036839.1, forward strand.
ACACTATTTCCAAAATATATTTGTATTCACCTCATATTTTTATTCACATCTTCTTGCACTGAACTATTGTGTTCAGTACACTACAGAAACAGGAAAGGAGCTGCAGTGAATTCATATATTAGCTTTAACAACACATTACTTTACCATACATTACCATCTCATTATCATCTGAAGCTGTGGAAGACCATCATCCAACCTCCAGAACCCTATATCTGTTTTTTTATATTTTTTATAGCATCTTTGAGATACTCATTTGAATGAAAAGCACTATATAAAATAAATCTATTATTATTCATTACCGTACATTAGCATACATTACCGTGTRCTCTGTGGTTGCAGGTGTGAGTCGGCAGCATGCTGCGGTCAGCCCCCAGTCTTCCATGGATAGTGAGGTGGGCACCTCAGAGCTGGAGGATGACACTATATCTATGGGCTATAAACTACAGGACATGACGGACGTACAGGTCATGGCTCGACTGCAGGAGGAGAGTGAGTAGAGTACGCTATACTGTTTTTGTAATGATAAATATCTTCATCAGTTGGGAACTGTACAGGTAGAAATGAACAATAAACTCAATAACATTTTGTTTTGGATACACCTTATAAACACGCTAGATGATGTGGAAGGAACATATGTAGCTGTATATGCTAACAATATATTTTGTTCATTGTACTACCATGAAGCATAAATGTGACCGACCGGCTCGATTCGGTCTTATGTAGCAAAATTTCAAATMATGTTTTTTACATTGGATAACAGTAGAAACTCAGAGCTAGAAAAGTGTATATCATACACTACAGTTGAGGAACAYTGGGAAAGTAATTCTGCTTTGAAAGATGATACATTTGTAACCCCACTTTTGAAAAAATGGCCCTTGAATGTTTTGGTACACCTACTGGAGAGCTCTTCTTTGGCTACACCCATTCAGCATCGTTCACACCCMCTTAAGCCCCACCCATCTCTTTAAGAATTCACGTGAGGCTATGTGCTAAACAGAGTGAGTATGGTAGTGTATGTTTGTAAACAGTTGTTGCATCATGACCATTCTATTGTCGTCCGACATCAAGCTTGTCGTTGTCGTTATGAAAAAGTATAAACACATAAACGACAGGCTGCATGACATCAGCAGCCTGGTTAAAAATGTGTGTGTCAATCTAGCATACCATGCAACTAAAAACAACTTTCTAAACAATGTTTTGGTTCCTCTCTAGCTTTTTTGCTAGCTAGCTAACGTTAAGATAGCTGGCTAGCCAGTTCCAATAATGACCATATATGCATTCGGAAAGTATTCAGACCCCTTTACTTTTTTCTTATCGTCTACACACAATACCCCATAATGACAWAGCAAAAACTGTTTTTTAGAAACTTTTGCAAGTGTATTAAAAATAGAAACTGATATCATAATTACACAAATATTCAGACTTTACTCAGTACTTTGTTGAAGCACCTTTGGCAGCGATTACAGCCTTGACTCTTCTTGGGTATGACGCTACAAGCTTGGCACACCTGTATTTGGGAAGTTTCTTCCATTTTTTTATGCAGATCCTCTCAAGCTCTGTCAGGTTGGATGGGGAACGTCGCGGCACAGCTATTTTCAGGTCTCTCAAGAGATGTTCGATCAGGTTCAAGTCCGGGCTCTGGCTGGGCCACTCAAGGACATTCAGAGACTTGTCCCGAAGCCACTCCTGCGTTGTCTTGGCTGTGTGCTTAAGGTCATTGTCCTGTTGGAAGGTSAACCTTTGTCCCAGTCTGAAGTCCTGAGCGCTCTAGAGCAGGTTTTCTTCAAGGATCTCTCTGTACTTTGCTCTGTTCATCTTTCCCTCGATCCTGACTAGTCTCCCAGTCCCTGCCGCTGAAAAACATCCCCACGGCACGATGCTGCCAACACCATGCTTCAACGTAGGGATGGTGTCAGGTTTCCTCCAGACGTGACACTTGGCATTCAGGCCAAACAGTTCAATCTTGGTTTCATCAGACCAGAGAATCTTGTTTCTCATGGTCTGAGAGTCATTTAGGTGCCTTTTGGCAAACTACAAGCAGGCTGTCATGTGCCTTTTACTGAGGAGTGGCTTCCGTCTGGCCACTCTACCATAAAGGCCTGATTGGCGGAGTGCTGCAGAGATGTTTGTCCTTCTGGAAGGTTCTCCCATCTCCACAGAAGAACTCTGGAGCTCTTTCAGAGTGACCGTTGGTTTCTTGGTGACCTCCCTGACCAAGGCCCTTCTCCCCTGATTGCTAAGTTTAAGTGGGCGGCCAGCTCTAGGAAGAGTCTTGGTGATTTCAAACTTCAATTTAAGAATGATGGAGGCCACTGGGTTCTTGGGGACCTTCATTGCTGCAGAATTKTTTTTGTACCCTTCCCCAGATTTTGTACCTCGACACCATCCTGTCTCGGAGCTGTACGAACAATTCCTTCGACCTCATGGCTTGGTTTTTACTCTGACATGCACTGTTGACCGTGGGACCTTATATAAATAGGTGTGTGCCTTTCCAAATCATGTCCAATCAATGGAATTTACCACAGTGTAGACTCCAATCAAGTTGTAGAAACATATCAAGGATGATCAATGGAAACAGGATGCACCTGAGCTCAATTTCTAGTCTCATTGCAAACGGTCTGAATACTTATGTAAATAAATTSTGGAATAAAATAAACAAATTGTGGAAAAAGTCAAGCAGTCTGAATACTTCCCGAAATGCACTGTAGCTGACAGCGTCTTAACTTTAGCTAATTTGTATTAATTATTACAGGAAAATAAACTCACAACAAGGTCATTATTTACAAGTTAATGGTGAGCTAATTACAGAAAATAGCTTAAAGTTGTGAGTGTYACAAGATAAAAGCAAGGCATTCTACCAGAGAATTTTAGAACTTGGACACTGTCTCGTTGGCCTAACGCAGGGGTCTCCAACCATGTTCCTGGAGAGCTACCATCRAGTAGGTTTTCGCTCCAACCCCAGTTGTAACTAACCTGGTTCAGCTTATCAACCTGGTAATTATTAGAATCAGGTGTGCTCGGTAAGGGTTGGAGTGAAAACCTACAGGATGGTAGCTCTTCAGGAATACGGTTGGAGAGCCCTGGCCTAACGCTATATCCTAATTTGACTTTGATGCAGGTCATGTTGTTCTTCACATTACAGTCTATGGTAAACACACACTATATCAAATAAAATCAACGTTTATTTGTCACATGCACAGGATACAGAATGTGTAAACGGTACAGCGAAATGGTTACTTGCATAGTGAAGTCTTTTGTTTAGACATGTAGCTAGATAAACAATTAACCATAATCCCAAATCATAAAATTACTACCCTGCATGAATCTATAGGTAGCGAAAGCTAATCAKCAAGATTCAATATAAACTAGCRAYCTAACATTAGGCTATAACTAGCAATGCAAATGGATCGGCGTTGCAATAATATCACTACACAGAGTAATCCGGAGACAGGTGTTCTCTTTTTGACTCCCTCCGCATATTTGCAATCAAACGCCTTAGCTATCATACACTGCTTCCACCGGGCATTCCACTGATTTCAAAACTCGCTCTGCCAGAAAGTGGAGAGTATTAGCAACATTTTTGCAGTTCTTCGTGATATCTTTAAAAAAAAGCCGCGTTAGAAAGGATTACCTACACATACTGACCAGCTCATGTTATAGACAGAAGCGTGCTACATGGCAGACCAATCCGAACTCATCTCTCGGCATGTCCGGCTAATCCATTATCTCAGCGAATCGTGGCTAGAGGGAAGGTTCCTATCGTTTTCCGTGGCTAAATCAACTAGGCTTACCYTTTAACAATTGTATTCATATTTACAGATGGCATACATGTTTGTTATCAAGGAACATGATTTTTAAAATAAAGAAAACCCTTGAATGAGTAGGTGTGTCCCAAACTTTTGGGTGGTACTGRATGTCTCCCTTCACCAGGCCTGCGTCAGGAGTACGCCACTACCTCTTCTTCGACCACGGCCAGCCGTCGCAGCTCCAGCTTCTCACTCCGGTGTAACGAGATGGACCTGGACGAGGAAGAGGAGGATGAGGAGGGCTACAACCAGCTCCCTCCGCCCCAGCCTCGGCTGCTCCGGACCGGGTCCATGCAGTGGGGCGGCCTGTCTCACTCACACACCTTCTCCAGTATCTCCAGTATCAGGGAGTGCAGCAGACGCAGCACCTCCACCCCTCAGTACTCCCTCAGTGGGCTGTCCCAGTACCAGCAGCAATTCTCCGGACCCTCCAGACTCATCGCGGACACATATGGATACAGGTCCAGCACAGGTCAGTCTAGAGCTGGGGTGTTCCATCCTGGTAGACCCACAGGGTATGCAGGCTTTTGTTCTGGCCCAATYCTAACACATCTGATTCAAATGATCAGCTGATCATCAGGCCTTGAGTAGTTGAATTGTGTTGGTACTGAGCTGGAATAAAAGCCTGCACACCCTGTTGATCTCCAGGTGCAGGACTGAAGAACAKTGGCCTAAACGAAGAGTAATACGTTTCATGCATGTCTTCCCGGTTTGATTGCAATGGATTTTTAACTTCCCTCTTTTGACTGTGGACGTTTGATTGTGTCTCCATGGTTACGTAGACAAGCTGCGGAGAAGCATGCCCAACCTGATCCGAGCTCCCAGCATGCATTGCGATCCCAGTGTTGTTCCAAGCCTGGTGTCTCCTGTCAATCACTCATCTGGCCCCTCCTCCCTGCCAATAACCATGCGGGGCAGCCAGAGCTTCGACTCGTCCAATGGGCTCGCACGACTTCAGTCCTCCAGTAAGATCCCTCCCATTTTGGTCTACCATCAGTCGTATCAGTACAGGAATCCTGCACACCTCCTCTTACAGAGTTTTAATTTTTTTGATACGTGTTATGTATAAAATTTGTTGATTCTTTACACAATGACTCAACAGAAAAGGTACATTCCGCACACTGTGCTTGCCAGTATCACCTGTTTATTTAAGCCTATTTAATTTAAGATCATTGCACCCCACATTCTTGGGTTAGAATAGTTTGATGACTGACTAACCCTTCTTTCCTTTTCCTCTGCCTTCAGTTCCCTCCATCGGCCAGCTCAGCCAGCGATTCCAGAGTGTGGGAAACTTCCACACAACCCCCCGACACCCCGTCAAGGCCACAGCCTATGTCAGCCCCACGGTCCAACAGGGTCCCTTCTCCTCCTCCAACACCCTCTCTACCTCTGCCATTCGTCACAACATCCCCAGCAGTGCACCCCAGGCCCTCAAAGTCACCATCCCCAGTGGTGTCCCCCAGCTCTCCTCCACCCCCCGTAGTGCCTTACCACGACCCGCCTCCTTCACAGGGACCGGTGGCATTCCCCGCCCCAGCAAGATCGCCCAGCCCACACACAGGTAAATAGGGTCATTCGGACTAAGGGTGAATTAGATGCCTGTCTATTATACTTTCCAAATGAACATTATCGTGCTATAAAAAATAATATGATTATAGATTATCTACTGTATGTTATCCATGATATTATATAATATTACCTTTAGTTGATTATTGTAGCCTCAAGAATGTGGGTACTTTATCGAGGGGTCATGTTAAATAGAAAAGTATGAGAGGAAAAGCAGTATTTCTATAATATGTTGTTGTTGTTACACTTTATATGAAGGGTACCTACATAAGAACTTCATAACCAATACAAAACACGTTCATTAGCAGTGCAAAATAACCTCATACAATTGGGTCTAAATGTATGACTRAACTCTCCCATTTCATCCTGAGTGACTGTATCTTTGAATCTCTCTCTCTCTATAAATATATCTCCCTCCCTCCCTCCCTATCTCTCTATCTATTACTCTCTCTTTCGACCCCTCTCACTTTCTCGCAGTCTATTGACCCCCCCAAAGAGCCTGGCTGCGCTAAGCGCTCTGAGAGATGGCAGCTGGAAGGATGGCTGCTACTGAACCCGTGATGTTGTATAACACCTCATCATTCATTGGGTTACTGTAAGATCTSTATGTTCTGAACCAAGGCCTGAGGCCATGGATCATTCAAATGGGCCAAATGAGTCGCAGCTTAAAGGGATACAGTGCATTTACAAAGTATTCACACCCCTTGACTTTSTCCACATTTTGTTGTGTTACAGCCTGAATTTAAAATGGATTACAATTTGATTTCTTTTGTCACTGGCCCTTAATGTCAAAGTGGAATTATATTTTGACATTTTTTTTTAAATATTATTTTTTTTTATTTTTTTTACAAATTAATTAAAAATGAAAAGCTGAAATGTCTGGAGCCAATAAGTATTCAACCCTTTGTTATGCCAAGACTAAATCAGTTTGGAAGTAAAACGTGTTTAACAAGTCACATAATAAGTTACATGAACTCCCTCTGTCTGCAATAATATTGTTTGACATTATTTTTGAATGACTACCTCATCTCTGTACCCCACACATACAATTATCTGTAAGGTCCCTCAGTCGAGCAGTGAATTTCAAACACATATTCAACCACAAAGACCAGGGAGGTGTTACAATGCCTCGCAAAAAAGGGCACCTATGGTAGATGAAAAAATAAAAAGAAGCAAATAAATATCCCTTTAAGCATGGTGAAGTTATTCATTAAACTTTGGATGGTCTATCAGTACACCCAGTCACGACAAAGATACCAGCGTCCTTTCTAACTCAGTTGCCGGAGAGGAAAGTAACCGCTCAGGGATTTCACCATGAGGTCAATCAATGGTGACTTTAAAAGAGTTACKGAGTTAAATGGCTGTGATAGGAGAAAACTGTGGATGGATAGTTACTCCACAATACTAACCTAATTGACAGAGCKAAAAGAAGGAAGCCTGTACAGAATTAAAACAATTCCAAAACATGCATCCTGTTTGCAACAAAGCACTAAAGTAATACTGCAAAAAATGTGGCAAATCAATTAACTTTTTGTCCTGAATACAAAGTGTTATGTTTGGGGCATATCCAATACAACACATTACTGAGTACCACTCTCCATATTTTCAAGCATAGTGGTGGCTGCATCATGTTATGGGTATGCTTGTAATAGTTAAGGACTGGGGAGTTTTTCAGGATAAAAAAMAAATGGAATGGAGCTAAGCACAGGCAAAATCCTAGAGGAAACCCTGTTTCAGTCTGCTTTCCACCAGAAACTGTGAGAATAATTCACCTTTCAGCAGGACAATAACCTCAAACACAAGGTCAACTCTACATTGGAGTTGCTAACCAAGAAGACAGTGAATTTTCTGAGTGGCCGAGTTACAGTTTTGACTTAAATCTACCTGAAAATCTATGYCAAATGGTTGTCTTACAATGATCAACCACCAATTTGACAGAGCTTGAAGAATTGAAAATAATAATAGGCAAATGTTGCACAATCCAGGTGTGGAAAGCGCTTAGAGACTTACCCAGAAAGACTCACAACTGTAATCGCTGCCAAAGGTGCTTCTACAAAGTGTTGACTCAGGGGTGTAAATGAGATATCTGTATTTKATTTTCAATACATTTGCAAAAATGTCTAAAAACATGTTTTCACTTTGTCATTATGGGGTATTTATTGTGTGTAGTTGGGTAAGGATAAAATATAAAGGGTATGAATACTTTCTGAAGGCACTTTAGTTTTAGTTTTTCCCTGACGTTTGTAGAGATTGCATTCACAGTACACTCAAAAACGCTATCTATAGTAGAACCTGTCCCCATAGAATAACCCTTTGAAGAACCCTTTTCTTGTTCCAGGTAGAACCCTCTTGGGTTCCATTTAGAACCCTTTCCACAGAGGGTTCTACATGGAACCCAAATGGGTTCTACCTGGAACCCAAAAGGGTTCTGATTTGGGGACAGCCGAAGAACCCTTTTGGAACCCTTTTTTTCTAAGAGTGTACACYTAAATTACCTTTAAAAGTCAAGTCAATGTGCTCGTCGATAATGCACATTTCATTGAATCCCGGCCTTGGAATCATTGTTCTAGAAAACGGAGACTATTCTTGGGGACTGAGGAGAGATCGAAACAGCACAATCTAATGTACCTGTTGTGTAATAGACCGTTCAAGAGGATACAAYTGGAAGACACTATTACAAGAGGGCAATATGGTGAAAATCAATGATCTTCATTGACCAATGGTATWTGCTGGCCTGAGTTGGCAGTATAAGTTGCAATAGATAGAGCCACAAAACTCTCATTCATGTGATTGAATCCATCTCCAGCCAAAACGTTAGCAAGGCCATTATTCTTATATCGTTTTTTTATATCAGATACATGCAAGAACTTTGGAACAAACATTCCTCAGGTGATATGAAAAAATCTTAGAAGGGGTGCCAAAAAGTTATCCTATTATGTGCCATAGGGCGATATTTATGTGCAGTCCACCAAACATTGCTCTTCATAAGCCTTTTGAACAAACTTTGCAAGAGCAAAAAATGGTTCATCAAAGGCCATCAAAGGTTTTTGGCCAGAAGTGAAATGTTGTGTGATCTGCTTTTGGATTTCCATGCCATGTTTGACCATGGTGAAACTTGCTGCTTCATAAATGGCGGCCATATCATTATGGCTGCCATACTGGATTCACAGGAATATTGGGTTTGGGGGAAAATCCTGAGTGGCCTAAAAGCATAATTGCAAAAGTAGGGGCTAGACAAGCATTATCTACTGAGAAACCTTTGATGGGACAAAGTACCATTGTTTCTGTGACCAGTTTAAGGTAATACTTAGAGTAAATTACACATGTTCTCAATCAATTAGCTGCACATTGTATGTTCTCAGTAGATAAGCTACATAATGTATACATAATCTAAGGTGTGTGTGCAATTAAGTTTGATAACATTGCCCTTTAAAGACATCTCTAAGGTTATTAATGTCGTAGTTCACCAAAATCTGAGTGGTTTACAGGTTGATTTCTGGTGTTTCCAGGTCCTTTCTGACACTTTAGGCAGGTTACTTATGATATATAATGGCATATTATTGAAGGTTGGTCTACTAACAAATACATAATATATATGTTTTATATATGGCACTGAAAATCCAAGAGTAATATCACCTTTCTAACCTCTGATTCAGTTTTGGCGGCCATATTGGATTATGTAAAAYAAATAACAAATAAATAGGGGGTGCCATTCCCACATTTTTGGGCACCCCTTCTAATATAAAGTTATACATCCCAAAGAGCATCTCTACCAAATCTAGACATTTGTATCCGATACGTCACAAAACAAATATTAAACGCTAAGGCCCATGCCTATTTCTATTAAATCATGGTACTGCATTGAATTAGGCATAGTTCGAAATGTAGTGAGGTGGGGTGGCTGGTCCAAAATACGTGAGGGTTGTCAAACTTTTTTTTGTTGCTTTGGGGAGGCTTGTGTGTTTTTATTTATTGGGCACAGGGGAGGGTAGTGCATTTGTTCCCTGGTTTACAGTCCCCATTTTGCAGGTTTTACTTGTTCCATATACTGTAGCTACATTTCCTTATCTGCTTGCATGAGCCTCCCCTATCACGGTGTTTTGGTACTTCCCTTATGCACTACGCTTTCTGGGCGCATACTATACCACAGGTCAATATAGTCTACCTACCCTCTATCCATAGTGACAATAGTGTTTTGTCCAGATCTGCAATAGGTTAACTAGCAATCATACACACATAAAATAATTTAAATCTGCACCAATTTTCAATYGAAATCCACAAGATCATAGATAGGCAGTGGAGACGCCTGGTGCGTCATTGCAGATCAGGGCCGTGCAGAGACCTTTCAGGGGCAGGTGCTCAAAATGAAGCAAAGAGCAACTCCTTCCTCTTGGGGGAAGAAATGCAGTTTCATCATTAATATATCAAAATTCATTACACTAAATGCATATGTAGCTAATTGAATACTTTTTTAAACATAGGCCTATTGATTTCTGCAAAAACACATTCACTCATCATCACAAATTGTAAGGAAGCTACACTATATATACAAAGTTATGTGGGCACCCCTTCAAATTAGTGGATTCGGCTATTTCAGCCACACCGTTGTTATTAGGTATAAAACTGAGCATATAGCAATCTCCATAGACAAACATTGGCAGTAGAATGGCCTTACTGAAAAGCTTAGTGACTTTCAAAGTGGCACAGTCATAGGATGCCACCTTTCCAACAAGTCAGTTCAAAACATTTCTGCCCTTGAGAAAAAGCTCGCTGCCATTGGACTCTGGAGCGGTGGAAACATGTTCTATGGAGTGATGAARCACGCTCCAKRATCTGGTAGTCCGACGGACGAATCTGGGTTTGGCGGATACCAGAGAACGCTACCTGCCCCAATGCATAGTACCAACTGTAAAGTTTGGTGGAGGAGGAATAATGGTCTGGGGCTGTTTTTCATCTTAACTTCTTTGGGACAGMGGGGCAGTATTGAGTAGCTTGGATAAAAAGGTGCCCAGAGTAAACTGCCTGCTACTCTGTCCTAAAAGCTAGAATATGCATATAATAGAAGAGTAGAGTTGAAACTACAAACCTCAGATTTTCTACTTCCTGGTTGGATTTTATCTCAGGTTTTTGCCTGCCATGTGAGTTCTGTTATACTCACAGACATTATTCAAACAGTTTTAGAAACTTCAGTGTTTTCTATCCAAATCAACTAATGATATGCATATATTAGCAACTGGGCCTGAGTAGCAGGCAGTTTACTCTGGGCAACTTATTCATCCAAGCTACTCAATACTGCCCCCAGCCATAAGAAGTTAAGCAAAWCTGGTGCAAAATGTATAGCCTACCTATTGTTAGTTTTATATTTTGAAAATAAATAAATAAAAAGGATCCTAGTTACATAAAGCGTTCTGTAACAATGCTCAGCTAGAGAAACACTTTAAAATACCTGTGAAAGATTCAACTCTGAAGCATATGGTGATATCTTTGCTTCATCTCTATGACATTCTGACGCTGAGTCATGGCCTTCTATACTCGGGGAGTCAAAAATTGACTGCTATTATGTCTCGATCAGCTATTCACTTTCTGAAAGAGATGTTTAAACCCAGACAGCTTTTAGGYAACCACTTGTTACCTTCTGTTGTTGGGTTCATTCTAAAAGGGTGCCATACTGGATGGCCAAATTTAGCTATTTTGTGATTATTTTATTTATTTTTTATTTTATTTACACGAAATGTATCCTCTATTGTTTTTTACAATCGAGAAGAACTTTTGAACGTCAGATCAGCAGCTACTTACCCCAATTTCGGCTTCAACTTCAACTCTCTCTGTAAATCCGACCCAATTTTCTGACTACCCAAGAGGATACGCCGGTGTTACAGAGGCAAGAGGGGGGGATCCTGATGAGATTAATGCAAAGGGAAAACCGGCCCCCTCTTTCCTCCATTCTACTGGCCACTCCGATCGCGGATTTGCCACCAACGGGACTCTCGAAARTGCAGTATTCTTTGCTTTTCTGAAACATGTGTCTCGGACAAGATACCCCACATGGATATCCAACTTGATGGATTCTCCATTCAACAGGACGAACAAGACAGTAGAGTCTGGGAAATCAAGTGGGGGAGGGGTTTGCCTCTACATCAACACCAACTGGTGAGCTAACTCCAGTGCGGTGAAGTGTCGACCCACTGTTCACTCGTCTTGGAATACCTGATGGTCAAATGCCGACCCTTCTACCTCCCGAGCGAGTTTTGAGCTGTTATCGTGACTGTTGTATATGTTCCATCTCAGGACAAGAAAAATAACAAGCTGGCACTTAACGAACTGTACAAAGCTATAAACAAGCAAGAAAACCTACACCCAGAGGCTACTTTTTAAAATTCCGCATCACTAAGACATGTGATGCCCAACTTCCATCAACACGTCTCCAACACCACTAAAGTTCTAGACCACTGTTATTCTACCCACAAGCAAGCATACAAGGCTCTCCCTCGTCCGCCATTCAGCAAATCAGATCATGACTTCCTACTCCTGCTTCCTGTTTACAAGCAGAACATCAAATCTACAATGAGATTATGCTACAGGACTGCTTTGCTAGCGCTGATTGGAATATGTTTAGAGACTTCGCCGATAGCATTGGCGAGATAACCACCTCCGTCACAGGCTTCYTTAGAAAATGAATCGCCGACGTTGTCCACACGGTGAGGATTCCCAAATCAAAGCCCTGGATTAACACTGAGGTTGGCGCTAGACTAAAGGACAGGGCTACCGCACACAGAGCTATCATGGACAACTCTGAGGCTACGGCCAAGGACAGGAATAAGTACAAGAAGTCCCGCTATGACCTCTGCAGAGTCATCGAACGAGCAAAAGGACAATATAGGAATAAGGTGGAATCATAGGCACAGTCGTGAAGAAGGCGCGACAGAACCTCTTCCCCTCAGGAGGGTGAAACAGTTTGGCATGGGCCCTCAAATCCTCAAAAGGTTCTACAGCTGTACCATTGAGAGCATCTTGGCAGGCTGCATCACTTCCTAGTATGGCAATAGTACCGCCCTCGATCATACAGCCCAGTACATCACTGGGGCTAAGCTCCCTGCCATCCAGGACATCTATATCAGGCGGTGTGGTAGGAAGGCCCGGYAAACCGTTAAAGACTCCAACCACCCAAGCCCATAGACTATTCTCTCTGCTGCCGCACGGAAATTGCTTTCCCACGATGTCAAGCGAAGAGGCACTGAGTTTGAAYGTAGGCCTTGAAATACATCCACAGGTACACCTCCAATTGACTCAAATGTTGTCAATTAGCCTWTCAGAAGCTTCTAAACCCATGACCTCATTTTCTGGAATTTTTCAAGTTGTTTAAAGGCACAGTCAACTTAGTGTATGTAAACTTCTGACCCACTGGAATTGTGATACATTGAATTATAAGTGAAATAATCTGTCTGTTAACAATTGTTAGAAAAATAACTTGTGTCATGCACAAAGTAGATGTCCTAACCGACTTGCCAAAACTATAGTTTGTTATCAATACATTTGTGGAGTGGTTGAAAAACAAGTTTTAATGACTCCAACCTAAGTGTAAGTAAACTTAAGATTTCAACTTCATATGGTATTGGAACTGACCTTGTATATACTATGCTTACTTACTGTGTTCTTCATATTTCTTCTTCTTTCTCATGTGTTTTTTCTAGTATTAGATCATTTTTTAATTTACTAGGCACAAAGTCAGTTAAGAACAACTTATTTTCAATGACGGCCTAGGAACAGTGGGTTAACTACCTTGTTCAGCGGCAGAATGATAGATTTTTTACCTTGTCAGCTCRGGGATTTGATCTTGCAACCTTTCGGTTAATAGTCCAACGCTCTAAACACTAGGCTACCTACCTGCTACCTGTTATTAATTATTGCATTGTTGGGTTTTGAGTTAGCAAGGAAGACATTTCACTGTACTTGTGCATGTGACATTAAAACTTGAAACTTAATTAAGCAACGGAAGAGTAGCAGTTGAAACTTCAATTTTTCTGTATCTGTTGGGGCTCTGGGTGGAAAGGTAACGTTTGAAAGTAGGATATGCTTAGATTCATAAGGACGTCTTAATTATTTGTTAAACTTCTTCGGGATCAGTGTCGTAGGCCAATGCGATTAGCATGAGGTTGTATGTAACAAGAACATTTCCCAGAACATAGACATATCTGATATTGTCAGAAAGCTTAAATTCTTGTTAATCTAACTGCACTGTSCAATTTACAGTAGCTATTTCAGTGAAATAATACCATGCTATTGTTTGTGGAGAGTGCACAATTTTGAACWTAAAAAATTATTAATTAACAAATTCGGCAAATTTGGGCAGTCTTGTTACACAATTTTGAACAGAAATGCAATGGTTCATTGGATTAGTCAAAAGATTTGCACACACACACTGCTGCCATCTAGTGGCCAAAATGTATATTGCACCTGGGCTGGAATAATACATCATGGCCTTCCTCTTGCATTTCAAAGATGATGGTACAAAAAAAAACAAAAGAACGGTTGGTTTTTCTTTGTATTATCTTTTACCAGATCTATTGTGTTATATTCGCCTACATTTCTTTCACATTTCCACAAACTTCAAAGTGTTTCCTTTCAAATGGTACCAAGAAAATGCATATCCTTGCTTCAGGGCCTGAGCTACAGGCAGCTAGATTTGAGTATGTCATTTCAGGCAAYAATTGAAAAAAGGGGGCGGATCCTTAAGAGCAACAGTTTTGTTGCAAACAAGACCCTGGATTTAATAAATATTTCTGTGTCCATTCTTCCCTGAAACTCCTATTTTCATTATCCATCTTTCTTTTGAGGCTTTGAAAGCGACATTTTCTCTTGATTGCAGCTGATTTTCTCTGATCAATGAACAGAGAAATAGACATAAAAAACACATTTAATAGATATTGATGATATTATCAGTGTAATTAATATGTTATTGTAATTGAAATGATTACATACTAACCAGATGTGTTCAAATCATGTTTAATTTGTAGTGAGAGCCTACAGTATATGAATTGAGCTGCTTTTATGATAAATATCTTCTGTCCTGCCAACTATTTGCTCAGAAATAAATTGGCCCGAGGCCAAACCTAGTTGCCGACCTCTGACCTCGAACCTATCTAATTCTTGTCATTCAACTTGTAACCCATTCAAGTCTAAGCCCGGAGGGGTGGGGGGGGGGGGGGGGGTTACCAAGCAATATGGAGTTGTTTTAAGAAGGTCATACCAAGGATCATTTTGCTATTGCTATTTGATTATTAAGACCCATTGAAGTATCAAAAAAATATTGTAAAAAATTATTTTATGAACATTTTTATTTGGCCTTACTGCTATTAGCCCTTACAAACTCAATGAAGTAATAGATTCACTACAAGGAACAACTGATAGTTCCCCCCAAAAAATCTAAACAAAGTTTGTTATGAAGTGTCTTTCCTATATCTGAGAGAGATAGATTATGTGATCATTATTTTTGGCACTAAACTTACATTAATTTATTCAACTGGTACCGGGTACCTTCAGACTAGTATTGTGAGGCCCGTGGGGGTTCTAGAGCAACTGACATGTTCGTTATCGTGAGAGTCTCAACTTTCCACAGAGGGGACATATTAGTGGGTAGCCCAAATTGTTTGGATGCTACAGACAGAAGTTGGCAGATCGGCTCTACCGACTTCAGACGAGTCCCCGTATGTGTGTGGTGCATTGGCACAAAAACCTGTTGGTCGAAAATGTATTGTATATATTTCAAATCAAATCAAATTTTATTTGTCACATACACATGGTTAGCAGATGTTATTGCGAGTGTAGCGAAATGCTTGTGCTTCTAGTTCCGACCATGCAGTAATATCTAACAAGTAATCTAACCTAACAATTTCACAACAACTATCTTATACACACAAGTTTAAAGGAATGAATAAGAATATGTAAATAAAAATGTATGAAAGAGCGATGGCCGAACGGCATAGGCAAGATGCAGAAGATGGTATAGAGTACAGTATATACATATGAGATGAGTAATGTAGGGTATGTAAACATTATATAAAGTGGCATTGTTTAAAGTGGCTAGTGATACATTTATTACATCAATTTTTCCATTATTAAAGTGGCTAGAGATGAGTCAGTATGTTGGCAGCAGCCACTCAATGTTAGTGATGGCTGTTTAACAGTCTGAAGGTCTTGAGATAGAAGCTGTTTTTCAGTCTCTCGTTCCCCGCTTTGATGCACCTATACTCGCCTTCTGGATGATAGCGGGGTGAACAGGCAGGGGCTCGGGTGGTTGTTGTTCTTGATGATCTGTTTGGCCTTCCTGTGACATTGGGTGGTGTAGGTGTCCTGGAGGGCAGGTAGTTTGCACCCGGTGATGTGTTGTGCAGACATCACTACCCTCTGGAGAGCCTTACGGTTGTGGGCGGAGCAGTTGCCGTACCAGGCGGTGATACAGCCTGACAGGAAGCTCTCGATTGTGCATCTGTAAAAGTTTGTGAGTATTTTTGGTGARAAGCCGAATTTATTCAGCCTCCTGAGATTGAAGAGGCACTGCTGCGCCTTCTTCACCATGCTGTCTGTGTGGGTGGACCATTTCAGTWTGTCCGTGATGTGTACGCCGAGGAACTTAAAACTTTCCACCTTCTCCACTACTGTCCCGTCGATGTGGATAGGGGGCTGCTCCTTCTGCTAGGAACGCGAAGCGAGGCAGCTATTGCTGTCGGCGCCGGAAGATTCTATTTTATATTATTATAGCAATGAAAATCGCATTTCCCTCTAGCTGATTACAGTTATTATTTGTGGTGATCAATATTATTTTGTTAATTTTATGAAGGAGGAGGGTAGTGATTTTTTTATGACCCCTCGAGTTCGACTCCCCTGTAGTAAATTTGGAACTGTCCCTTCCTGTTTAATATTGAGGACTGTGAAACAAGTGTCTAAGTATGGATTTATAGGAATTCAACATTTGTTTTTTAGTATTTTGTGCCTGTTATTGAAGTGTTGGAATTGATTTCATGAAATGTATTTGTTGTTTTCAGAACTAATGACACTTCTTACAAGTACTGTTTTTGATTCAGACAAATGCTCAGAATTCTTTTGGAAAATATTGCAATCATAAAAGCTCAAATGTAGCTCTGCACCTACTTCTCTTTCTTATCATAACTGTTTACAGGACAGTTAATATTTTTGATGTTCCTACTGAGAAACAATTGTACTGTAAAACACAATCGCACATTCCCATTTTAAATGTAACATTTATTTAACTAGGCAAGTCAGTTAAGAACAAATTCTTATTTACAAGGACGGCCTACCAGGGTGGGTTAACTGCCTTATTCAGGGGTAGAATAACAGATTTTTACCTTGTCAGCGGTGGGATTCAATCCAGTAACCTTTTGATTACTGGCCCAGCACTCTAACCACTAGGCTACCTGCCGTCCCCATATAGGGGAGTTGTGACTCTTTTTCTAAAACATATGGTATTGAAAAGGAATGAGTGTATTTTCAATGTAAATAAAAGCTTTCCAAAATAATACCCATTGTCCTACARTTTTCCTACACATTTCTCTAGACATTTAAATAAATGTAATGTGTTCCATCATGTCTGTTAAATTTCTCTTTCCCTCATTTGTGAAAGCCCATATTCCTGCAGCCGGGTCTCATAGACTAGACGTAACATAGTAAACAAAAATCCGAGACACTCATATTAGTGTATATTACGTTTGGTATGGTTACATAAGACAGGTTACTTAAGGCAAAAATGAATGGCGTGTGGGCTTGTAGCACAAACATCTACATAGCAACCCAAAAGWTGAGTGTTTGAATATTATCACGGACAACTTTAGCATGTGTGACCCATTTCAGGAAACTAGGCGTATGTCGCGGCTGGCCCATGGATGTACAGTTGTGGCAAAAAGTTTGGAGAATGACACAAATATTAATTTCCACAAAGTTTGCTGCTTCGGTGTCTTTAGATATTTTTGTCAGATGTTACTATAGAATACTGAAGTATAATTACAAGCATTTTATAAGTGTCAAAGGCTTTTATTGACAATTACATGAAGTTGATGCAAAGAGTCAATATTTGCAGTGTTGACCCTTCTTTTTCAAGACCTCTGCAATCCGCCCTGGCATCAATGGGATTAAGGTCTGGGGAGTTTCCTGGCCATGGACCCAAAATATCAATMCTTTGTTCTCCGAGCCACTTGCCTTGTGGCAAGGTGCTCCATCATGCTGGAAAAAGCATTGTCACCAAACTGTTCCTGGATGGTTGGGAGAAGTTGCTCTCGGAGGATGTGTTGGTACCATTCTTTATTTATGGCTGTGTTCTTAGACAAAATTGTGAGTGAGCCCACTCCCTTGGCTGAGAAGCAACCCCACACTTGAATGGTCTCAGYATGCTTTACTGTTGGCATGACACAGGACTGATGGTAGCGCTCACCTTGTCTTCTCCGGACAAGCTTTTTTCCGGATGCCCCAAACAATCGGAAGGGGGATTCATCAGAGAAAATGACTTTACCCCAGTCCTCAGCAGTCCAATCCCTGTACCTTTTGCAGAATATCAGTCTGTCCCTGATGTTTTTCCTGGAGAGAAATTGCTTCTTTGCTGCCCTTCTTGACACCAGGCCATCCTCCAAAAGTCTTTGCTTCACTGTGCGTGCAGATGCACTCACACCTGCCTGCTGCCATWCCTGAGCAAGCTCTGTACTGGTGGTGCCCCGATCCCGCAGCTGAATCAACTTTAGGAGATGGTCCTGGCGCTTGCTGGACTTTCTTGGGCGCCCTGAAGCCTTCTTCACAACAATTGAACCGCTCTCCTTAAAGTTCTTGATGATCCGATAAATGGTTGATTTAGGTGCAATCTTACTGGCAGCAATATCCTTGCCTGTGAAGCCCTTTTTGTGCAAAGCAATGATGACGGCACGTGTTTCCTTGCAGGTAACCATGGTTGACAGAGGAAGAGCAATGATTCCAAGCACCACCCTCCTTTTGAAGCTTCCAGTCTGATATTCAAAATCAGCATGCCAGAGTGATCTTCAACCTTGTGCTCATCAACACTCACATCTGTGTTAACGAGAGAATCACTGACATGAAGTTAGCTGGTCCTTTTGTGGCATGGCTGAAATGCAGTGGAAATGTTTTTTGGGATTCAGTTCATTTGCATGGCAAAGAGGGACTTTGCAATTAATTGCAATTTATCTGATCACTTTTCATAACATTCTGGAGTATATGCAAATTGCCATCATACAAACTGATGCAGCAGACTTTGTGAAAATTAGTTTTTGTGTCATTCTCAAAACCTTTGGCCACGACTGTAGATAGATATACACAAAAAAGGCAGGCAATTGCCTTTKACTGAGCTATGTAAAGACAGACTGACAGGGGTGAGAGAATTAATTTGAATTGATCTTAATGCTCTTTGTTGTTTGCAGGTATACTATCCTTCTGACCCTATGCAGCCAGGTCCCATGTACTTTTGAAATCCTCACAAGTGTGGCTTGTTTGGTGTCAGCTGTGAAGGAATACCACAACAAGTCAGTACTTGTACTTGACTGATGTCTGCATGTCATCCAACAAAGGCAGCAGTGCAGTCATCAATGACATGCACCCTTTCTTCACCAACAACAGAGTTGGGGAAACACGTGTGGACCTGAATTGTGATAACTGCAGTGGCCAAAACAAGAACAAGTTTGTGCTCTGGTATTGTGCTTGGCAGACCCTGCACAAGCTCCACCACAGTCTGGYCCTTRACTTCCTGGTCACAGGCCACGCCAAGTTTTGCCCCAGACTGGTGCTTCGGCTTCATCAAGCAGCGCTTCATAAAGACCACAGTGAACATTTTGTCTGAGATTGCTGGTGTTGTGAAGGACAGCACTGTGACAGGGGTCAACATCCCACAGCTGGTTGGACTCGAGGATGGTACGGTGCTGGTGGAACGCTATGGCTGGCAACAACACCTGACTCCGTACTTCAGGCCGCTGCCACAGATCAAGCAGTACCAGCACTTCAGGTGAATAGAATTTRCATTGCATTGTATGAGGTTATTCTTCTTATCTAAAGTTCAGAGGTGAATTGATGTTGGACAAGGTTGTAATGTCTTCTCTATTTTTTGTTGTTGTTATTTCCTGTTTTAAGCTTCGATGCTCTGGAGCCTGGTGTTGTTGTCGCCAAGGAGCGTTTGGACTCAGTCGGGACCAGGTTTCAGATGATGCACAACGCTGACATCCTTCCTCCCATAGATGGTCTGCCTGTACAAGCACCACCTGGACTGGACACAGCTTGACAAACCTATCTTTTTGAGAAGATCAGGGAGTTTTGCGATGAAGAGGCTATGGACATCACATGCCCTGCACAAAAGTCAAGGGCAGGACAGAAACATGCTCTCCGAATATATAGATTCCCTTGTTCATGCGTGGTTCGGAGGGACCAGTCATCAGCACTATCTGCAGTGCCTCTATTCACATGACTCTCTCCTAACACACACGCCATACGTTGCTGCTACAATTTTTTACATTTATRCTGCTTCTCAGCCACTTTACCCCTGATTGTATACATATAACTACCTCATCTATCACTGATATCGTTATTGATATTGTTCTTGTACATATTGTATATTTTATTTATATTGACACTTTCTGATATTGCTACTATGCAGTAACCATTTGGCTGTACCGTTTACAGCTTCTGTAGACACCCATCCACTTAGCATTTATTTATAGCATTTATTTCCCGACCCATCAATTTAGACAAGTGTGTCTTGGTAAGCGTCATCTAATATTTATAAAATATTTTTATCTGGACACTTTCTGTTTACCTGCAATTTTTCCGTATTGTAGGCTACTACTTTTACCACGTTTAGTCTTAATATTTACTGCACTACTCACTGTTTAGCACATGACATCACGTGAACCCTTAAAGAGATGGGTGGGGCTGGCTTAAGAGGGTGTGAACAATGCTGAATGGGTGTAGACAAAGGAGAGTGCTCCAGTAGTAGTACCAAAACATTAAAAGTATAACGTTTCAGGTAAGACCCAAGTGCAGACTGTGTTGAAGTAACAATGTTTATTAGAGCAACAGGGGCAGACAAACGGCAGGTCAAGGCAGACAGGGGTTGATAATCCAGAGTGGTGGGGCAAAGGTACAGGACGGCAGGCAGGCTCAGGTCAGGCAGATGTRGGTAATCCAGAGTAGGGGCAACGGTACAGGACGGCAGGCAGGCCAGGTAGAGTGGTCAGGCAGGCGGGCTCAGAGTCCGGACAGGCAAGGGTCAAAACCAGGAGGGCGAGAAAAAGAAAGGCTGGGAAAAGTAGGAGCTGAGAAAATGCTGGTTGACTTGACAAACAAGACGAACTAGCAACAGACAAACACAGAACACATGTATAAATACACAAGGGATAATGGGGAAGATGGGCGACACCTGGTGGTGGAGGACAGTTGGACAGTTGAAACAAATCAGGGCATGATACAAAGGCCATTTTCTAAAAATTGAGGTTACAAGTTAATCAACTTTCAAAGCAGAATTACTTCCCCATTGTTCCTCAAAAATGCTTACTCAAGGGTCTTTTTCCAACAATTCAAAGATAAAGATAAAAAATATACATTAATAGAGACACAAGAAATAAATACACAGTGAATAATTAAAAACAAGTAAAAAATAACATGGCTATCTATACACAGGGAGTATCCGTCCCAAGTCGATGTACGATGTAATTGAGGTAGCTATGTATATATAGATAGGGGTAAAGAGACTAGGCAACAGGACAGATACAACTGAGCTGTAGCAGCAGCATACAGTATGTGGAGCAGTGAAAGTGTGTGTGTGTATATTTCAAGTTTCAGGTTTTAATGTCATTTGCAAAAGAACAGTGAAATGCCTTACTTGCAAACTCTAAACCCAATAAAGCAGTAATCAATTTCAATGTAGTACTAAAAATAACATTAAGGTAAAACAAAAACACATGAGAAAGAAAAATAAGAACACGAGAAATAAGTATGCAACGGTGCCTTCAGGCAAGACACATAAAAATGTCAAAAAACATAATTCCACTTTAACATTATGGGGGCCACTGACAAAACTATCTACATTTAAACCATTTTAAATTCAGACTGTAACTCACACAAGGGTGTGAGAACACAGCTATTTTTCCAGCCAAAGACAGGAGTCACAAAAAGCAGAAATAGAGATACAATGAATCACTAACCTTTGATGATCTTCATCAGATGACACTCATAGGACTTCATGTTTACACAACTTACATGACAGTTGGGGAGAACAAAGTATTTGCATACACTGCCGATTTTGTTCAGGTTTTCCTACTTACAAAGCATAGAGAGGTCTGTACATTTCTCTCTCGGTACACTTCAACTGTTGAGAGACGGAATTCTAAAACAAAAATCCAGAAAATTCTACATTTGATGATGTTTAAGGTAATGAATTTGCATTTTTAGTGCAATGACATAAGTATTTGATACATCAGAAAAGCAGAACTTAATATGTTGGCTACAGAACTTTGTTTGCAATTTACAGAGATCATACGTTTCTGTAGTTCTGACCAGGTTTTGCAAAACACTCCAGCAGGGATTTTGGCCCACTCCTCCTATACAGACCTTCGCCAGAATCCTTTCAGGATTTTGGGGCTGTCGCTGGCGCAATACGGACTTCCAGCTCCCCTCAAAGACTTGTTTCTATTGGGTCAGTCTGGAGACGGGCTAGGCACTCCAGGACTTTGGAGATGCTCTTTACGGAGCCACTCCTGGTAGTTGCCCTGGCTGTGTTGTTTCGGGGTCGTTGTCATGCTGGAAGGACCCAGCCACGACCATCTTCATGCTCTTACTGAGGCTGAAGGAGGTCTGGTGGCCGAAGAATCTCCGATCATGGGCCCCATCCCATCCTCCCTCAATACGTCTGCAAGGCGTCCTTCCCCTTTGCAGAAAAGCATCCCCAAGATGTGATTTCCACCTCCATGCTTCACGGTTGGATTGATGTTCCTTAGTGGGTTGTCTCATCCTTCTTCTTCCTCCAAACACGGCGAGTGGACATGTGACCAAAAGCTCTATTTTTGTTCTCATCAGACCACATGACCTTTCTCCCATTCCTCTCTGGATTATCGCAGATATCTGGCAAACTTCAGCACGGCCTGGACATGCGCTGCTTGAGCAGGGGACCTTGCCTGTGCGCTGCCAGGATTTTATCCATGGACAGCGGTAGTGTGTTACTAATGAAATCTTTGAGACGTGGTCCCAGCCTCTTCAGGTCATTGACCAGGTCCTGCCGTGTAGTGCTGGGCTCATCCCTCACCTTCCTCATGACATTTATGCCCCACGAGGTGAGATCTTCATGAGCCCCAGAGCCGAGGGTGATTGACCGTCATCTTGAACTTCTTCCATTTTCTAATTTAATGGCAACAGTTGTTGCCTTCTCACCAGCTGCTTGCCCTATTGTCCTGTAGCACATCCCCAGCCTTGTGCAGGTCTACAAATTGTATCCCTGACTGTCTTACACAGCTCTCTGTCTTTCCATTGTGGAGAGGTCTGGAGTGTTGGATTGCAGTGTGTGGACAGGTTCGTTTAATACAGGTAAGAGTTCAAACTGTGCAGTTAATTACAGGTAAGAGTGGAGAACAGGAGGGTTCTTAAAGAAAAACTAACAGTCTGTGAGAGCCGATCTTACTGGTTGGTAGGTGATCAATACTATGTCATGCCAATAAAATGGCAAATTCAATTAGCTTAAAAATCATACAATTGTCATTTTTCTTGGATTTTGATTTTCACATTCCGTCTCTCACGGCATGAAGTTGTACCATTTATAAAAATTACAGACCTCTACATGCCTTGTGAAAAGTCAGGAGAAACCTGCCAAAAAATCTGGACAAAGCTGTATCAAAATACTTGTTCTCCCCACTGTATATGTGTTTGTTCGATTAAGTTCAGTTTTATAATCCAAAAACCTCAGTTACATTGGCACCATGTTCAGAATGCCTCCAAAATATCCGGAGAATGCAGAGAGCCACGTCAAATAACAGATAAATACTCATCATAAACTTTGATGAAAGATACATGTGTTACATAGATAAAGATACACGTGTTCTTAATGCAACCACTGTGTCAGATTTCAAAAATCTTTACGGCAAAAGCACAATATTCAATAATCTGAGAACAGCGTTCGCGCACAAAAGTAAGCCATACAGTTACCTGACAAACTGTGCAGTCAACAAAACTCATAAAAAGCATTATAAATCTTCACTTACCTTTGCTGACTTTCGTCGAATGCACTCCCAGGACTCCCACTTCCACAAGAAATGTTTCGTTTTGTTCGGTAATGTCCATCTTTGTAGCGCGTTAGGTGACTCGACAATAATACCAATATACTCATTCTGACACTTGCGGATGCGATGAGCGCAGCGATCCGGATGCAGCCCACGGAAACCGCAAAGGTAACGGTGTGCAGACATACGGAAACGAAACAGCCTAAAAGAGTTCTACAGACCTGTTCGACATGCTAGTGGAAAGCCGTTAGGAAGTGCAAACAGATCCATATCCTACAGTGTTTTCAATAGGCGATGAGTTGAAAATCGACCAACCTCAGATTTCTCACTTCCTGGTTGGATTTCTTCTCAGGTTTTAGCCTGCCATATGAGTACTGTTATACTCACAGACATAATTCAAACAGTTTTAYAAACTTCAGAGTGTTTTCTATCCAATACTAKTAATAATATGCATATATTAGCAACTATGACTGAGGAGCAGGCCGTTTACTCTGGGCACCTCTGTGCACCTTTCATCCAAGCTACTCAATACTGCCCCTGCAGCCATAAGAAGTTAAAACAGTTACAGAGTTTAATGGCTGTGATAGAAAACTGAGGATGGATCAATATTGTATGTTCTCCACAATACTAATCTAATTGACAGAGTGAAAGGAAGGATGCCTGTACAGAATAAAAATATTCCAAAACATGCATCCTGTTTGCAACAAGGCACTAAAGTAATACTGCAAAAAATGTGGCAAAGTCATTAACTTTTTGTTATGAATACAAAGTGTTATGTTTGGGGCTAATCGAACACAAAACATTATTGAGTACCACCCTCCATATTTTCAAGCATAGTGCAGGCTGCATCATGGGTATTTTTTWAAAGTTTTATTTCACCTTTATTTAACCAGGTAGTCTAGTTGAGAATAAGTTCTCATTTACAACTGCGACCTGGCCAATATAAAGCAAAGCAGTTCGACACATACAACAACACAGAGTTGCACATGGAATAAACAAACATACAGTCAATAATACAGTWGAAAAAAAGTCTATATACAGRGTGTGCAAATGAGGTAGGATAAGGGAGGTAAGGCAATAAATAGGCCATGGTGGCGAAGTAATTACAATATTGCAATTAAACACTAGAATGGTATATGTGCAGAAGATGAATGTGCAAGTAGAGATACTGGGGTGCAAAGGAGCAAGATAAATAAATAAATACAGTATGGGGATGAGGTAGTTGGATGGGCTATTTATAGATGGGCTATGTACAGGTGCAGTGATCTGTGAGCTGCTCTGACAGCTGTTGCTTAAAGCTAGTGAGGGAGATAAGTGTTTCCAGCTTCAGTGATTTTTGCAGTTCGTTCCAGTCATTAGCAGCAGAGAACTGGAAGGAAAGGCGACCAAAGGAGGAATTGGCTTTGGGGGTGACCAGTGAGATATACCTGCTGGAGAGCGTGCTACGGGTGGGTGCTGCTATGGRAACCAGTGAGCTGAGATAAGGTGGGGCTTTACCTAGCAGAGACTTGTAGATGACCTGGAGCCAGTGGGTTTGGCGGCAAGTATGAAGTGAGGGCCAGCCAACAAGAGCGTACAGGTTGCAGTGGTGGGTAGTATATGGGGCTTTGGTGACAAAACAGATGGCACTGTGATAGACTTCATTCAATTTGTTGAGTAGAGTGTTGGAGGCTATTTTGTCAATGACATTCCCAAAATCGAGGATCGGTAGGATGTTTAGTTTTACACGGGTATGTTTGGCAGCATGAGTGAAGGATGCTTTGTTGCGAAATAGGAAGCCGATTCTAGATATKATTTTGGATTGGAGATGCTTAATGTGAATCTGGAAGGAGAGTTTACAGTCTAACCAAACAGCTAGGTATTTGTAGTTGTCCACATATTCTAAGTCAGAACCGTCCAGAGTAGTTATGCTGGATGGGCGGGCAGGTGTGGGCAGCGATCGGTTGAATGGCATGCATTTAGTTTTACTTGCATTTAAGAGCAGTTGGAGGCCACGGAAGGAGACTTGTATGGCATTGAAGCTCGTCTGGAGGTTTGTTAACACAGTGTCCAAAGAGGGGCCAGAAGTATACAGAATGGTGTCGTCTGCGTTGAGGTGGATCAGAGAATCACCAGCAGCAAGAGAGACATCATTGATATATACAGAGAAAAGAGTCGGCCCGAGAATTGAACCCTGTGGCACCCCAATAGAGACTGCCAGAGGTCCCTCCGYTTTGACACACTGAACTCTATCAGAGAAGTAGTTGGTGAACCAGGCATAGCAATCATTTGAGAAACAAAGGCTGTTGAGTCTGCCGATAAGAATGTGGTGATTGACAGAGTCGAAAGCCTTGGCCAGGTCGATGAATARGGCTGCACAGTAATGTCTCTTATCGATGGCGGTTAGGATATCGTTTAGGACCTTGAGCGTGGCTGAGGTGCACCCATGACCAGCTCTGAAACCAGATTGCATAGCGGAGAAGGTATGGTGGGATTCGAAGTGGTCGGTAATCTGATCCTAACTTGGCTTTCGAAGACCCAGACTGATCCCCTGGTCATGAACGGATGCCGGGATCTACCAGGAGGAGCAATTTCTCGAGCTTGGCTACCTGCCGCCCCTAACTTGCCCCCCCCCCCCCCCCCCCCACCACTTCCTCAACAATGACAGATAGTGTTTTAGGTGAAACATGAAAAGTTTTATTCAAACATTTGAAAAATTTTATTAAAAATACCCGGCTTGATAAACAATTGGCTAATTCCCCAGCCAGGCAGATACACATTTTGTTGTGAAGTGCATTAGCAAATAGCTTGGTCCTTTATTTAGAACAAAATGCAATTAAACACTTGGCTGTCTATTATATCACCCTGTCACAGGTCCTACAAGTCAACACCACCTCATAAGATTGCCTGCTGCAGTTGTTTGAGAGATGTCCAGTTTGCAGCCGAACATGCAGCATAGAGAAGATCAGCAAGGGGGCCCTCATCCGCATCATGCAGACTGTTTGCATTCCTATGACTGGAACAGTCAGCCACACGTTGGAAAGTATTCTGCCAGCAACCTTCACCTGTCAGTGTCAAAAGCTTTCACAGGCTCATCATTTGAACAAATACAGAAAGTAAACACACTTCATTACTTTTATACATTTGAAAACTCAATTGGGAAAGAAAACGTATCTAAATTGACATTACTTTTTGCTTATATTCTATTTCTTATATGCATATAATGTCCAGGGCATAACTTAGCCTGGTGGAACCAGCCTGATCGTGGGCTTCACCATTCTATTTCACTTCACATTTCAATGAAATCAGAAATGAAATAGAAAGGTGAACACAGCGATCAGGTTGGTTCCACTGAACCATGCATGAGAGCACCAGCTGTTCCGGACGACTGTATGATCTTGCTCTCCGTAACCGATGTGAGTAAGACCTTTAAACAGATTAACATTCGCTAGGCATCGGGGCCAGATGGAATACAAGGATGTGTACTAAGAGCATGAGCTGACCAGCTGGCAAGTGTCTTCACTGACATATTCAAGTTTGCGTGCCCAAGAACAACAAGGCAACCTGCCTAAATGACTATAGAATTCACATCCATAGCCATGAAATGCTTTGAAAGGCTGGTCATGGTTCACATCAACACGATCATCCCAGACACCCTGGACCCACGCTAATTTGCATACCGAACAACAGATCCACAGATGACACAATCTCTATTGCATTCCGACCTGCCCTCACCCACCTGAACAAAAGGAAGACCTATGTAAGAATGGTGTTCATTGACTGCAGCTCAGCATTCAACACCATAGTCCCCTCCAAGCTCATCACCAAGCTCAGGACCCTGGAACTGAACACCTCCCTCTGCAATTTGCTCCTGGACTTCTTGACGGGCCGCCCCCAGGCGGTAAGGGGAGACAACAACACATCCGCCATGCTGGACCATCAACACGGGGACCCCTCAATGGGTGTGCTTAGTCCCCTCCTGTACTCCCTGTTCACCCACGACTGTGTTCCTCTGTGTCCAGATCACTAACATGGTCCATACACACCCACAGAGTTGTGAAGAGGACAGCGCAACTTCCCCCTCAGGAGGCTGAAAAGATTTGGCATGCTTGTAAAAAGTTCTACAGTTGCACCATTGAGAGCATTTTGACTGGCTGCATCACCACTTGGCACGGCAACTGCAAGGCATCCGACCACAAGACGCTACAGAGAATAATGAGTACAGCCATGTAGTGTCAGAGGAAGGCCCCAAAAATGGTCAAAGACTCCGGCCACCCAAGCCATAGCCTGTTCTCTCTGCTACCGCACGGCAAGTGGTACCAGTGCACCAAGGCTGGAACCAACAGGACCCTGAACAGTTTCTACCCCCAAGCCATAAGACTGCTAAACAAAACTGCTAAATAGCTAATCAAATAGCTACCTGCAATGATCCTTTTTTTTTTATAACTATCTTGCACTCTAGGATTTTGCCTGTGCAAAAGCTCCATTCCTTTCTTCTTAATCCTGAAAAACTCACCAGTCTTTAACGATTACAAACATACCCATTCCGTTTATTTTTTATCCTGAAAAACTCCCCAGTCCTCAACAATTACAAGCATGCATGTTAACATTAGAAGCCTCCTCCCTAAGTTTGTTTTATTCACTGCTTTAGCACACTCTGCCAACCCGGATGTATGTCCTAGCCGTGTCTGAATCCTGGCTTAGGAAGACCACCAAAAACCCTGACATTTCCATCCATAACTATAACATCTTCCGACAAGATAGAACTGCCAAAGGGGGCGGTGATGCAATCTACTGCAGAGATAGCCTGCAAAGTTCTGTCTTACTATCCAGGTCTGTACCCAAACAATTCGAMCTTCTACTTTTAAAAATCCACCTTTCCAGACACAAGTCTCTCACCGTTGCCGCTTGCTATAGACCACCCTCTGCCACCAGCTGTGCCCTGGACACCATATGTGAATTGATTGATTGCTAGGTGAACTAAACTGGGACATGTTTAACACCCCAGCCATCCTACAATCTAAGCTTGATGCCCTCAATCTCACACAAATTATCAATGAACCCACCAGGTACAACCCCAAATCCGTAAACACGGGCACACTCATAGATATCATCCTAACCAACTTACCCTCCAAATACACTTCTGCTGTTTTCAACCAAGATCTCAGAGATCACTGCCTCATTGCCTGCATCCGTAATCGGTCTGCGGTCAAACGACCACCCCTCATCACCGTCAATCGCTCCCTAAAACACTTCAGCGAACAGGCCTTTCTAATCGACATGGCCCGGGTATCCTGGAAGGATATTGACCTCATGCCGTCAGTAGAGGATGCCTGGTTACTCTTTAAAAGTGCCTTCCTCACCATCTTAAATAAGCATGCCCCGTTCAAAATCTGTAGAACCAAGAACAGATATAGCCCTTGGTTCTCTCCAGACCTGACTGCCCTTGACCAGCACAAAAACATCCTGTGGCGTTCTGCATTAGCATCGAATAGCCCCTGTGATATGCAACTTTTCAGGGAAGTTAGGAACCAATATACACAGGCAGTTAGGAAAGCTAAGGCTAGCTTTTTCAAGCTGAAATGTTCATCCTGTAGCACAAACTCAAAAAAGTTCTGGGACACTGTATAGTCCATGGAGAATAAGAGCACTTCCTCCCAGCTGCCCACTGCACTGAAGCTAGGAAACACTGTCACCACCAATAAATCCACTATAATTGAGAATTTCAGTAAGCATTTTTCTACGGCTGGCCATGCTTTCCACCTGGCTACGCTGAGCTGTTGTCAATGAATAGAATTCTCACATAGGTGTTCCTTTTATCCAGGTGGGAAAGGGCAGTGTGGAGTGCAATAGAGACCGCATCATCTGTGGATCTGTTGGGGCGGTATGAAAATTGGAGTGGGTCTAGGGTTTCTGGGATGATGGTGTTGATGTGAGCCATGACCAGCCTTTCAAAGCACTTCATGGCTACGGACGTGAGTGCTACGGGTCGGTAGTAATTTAGGCAGGTTACCATAGTGTTCTTGGGCACAGGCACTATGGTGGTCTGCTTAAAACATGTTGGTATTACAGACTCAGACAGGGAYAGGTTGAAAATGTCAGTAAAGATACTTGCTAGTTGGTCAGCGCATGCTCGCAGTACACGTCCTGGTAATCCACCTTGCCCTGCGGCCTTGTGAACGTTGACCTGTCTAAAGGTCTTACTCACATCGGCTGCGGAGAGGGTGATCACGCAGTCTTCTGGTGCTCTCATGCATGTTTCAGTGTTCTTTGCCTCGAAGCAAGCATAGAAGTAGTTTAGCTTGTCTGGTAGGCTTGTGTCACTGGGCAGCTCGCGGCTTCCCTTTGTAGTCTGTAATGGTTTGCAGGCCCTGCCACATCCGACGAGTGTCAGAGCCGGTGTAGTATGACTCGATCTTTGTCCTGCATTGATGCTTTGCATGTTTGATGGTTCATCGGAGGGCATAGTGGGATTTCTTCTAAGCTTCCAGGTTAGAGTCCCGCTCCTTGAAAGCGGCAGCTCTAGCCTTTAGCTCAGTGCGGATGCTGCCTGTAATAAATGGCTTCTAGTTGGGGTATGTACGTGCGGTCAATGCGGGGACGACGTCATCGGTGCACTTATTGATGAAGCCAATGATACGACCTTCATTTATGAGCCCCCACAGATCTCCACCGCAGTGACATTCCAGCCCACTTAACCTCTCTAGGTTATGTGGGACGGTAGCGCCTCACCTCGTCAACAGCCAGTGAAACTGCAGGGCGCCAAATTCAAAACAACAGAAATCCCATAATTAAAATTCCTCAAACATACAAGTATGTTACACCATTTTAAAGCTACACTTGTTGTAAATCCAGCCACAGTGTCCGATTTCAAAAAGGCTTTAAAACGAAAGCAAACCAAACGATTATGTTAGGTCAGAGCCAAGTCACAGAAAAACACAGCCATTTTTCCAGCCAAAGAGAGGAGTCACAAAAAGCAGAAATAGAGATAATATTAATCACTAACCTTTGATGATCTTCATCAGATGACACTCATAGGACTTCATGTTACACAATACATGTATGTTTTGTTCGGTACAGTTCATATTTATATCCAAAAATCTCAGTTTACATTGACGCGTTATGTTCAGTAGTTCCAAATCATCCGGTGATTTTGCAGAGAGCCACATCAATTTACAGAAATACTCATCATAAATGTTGATGAAAATACAAGTGTTATACATGGAATTTTTGATCCACTTCTCCTTAATGCAACCGCTGTGTCAGATTTCAAAAAAACTTTACGGAAAAAGCAAACCATGTAATAATCTGAGTATGGCGCTCAGACGACAAATCAACCCAAAGAGATATCTGCCATGTTGGAGTCAACAGAAGTCAAAAATAGCATTATAAATATTCACTTACCTTTGATGATCTTCATCAGCATGCACTCCCAGGAATCCCAGTTCCACAATAAATGTTTGTTTTGTTCGATAATGTCCATCATTTATGTCCAAATTCCTCCTTGTTGTTCGCACGTTCAGTACACCATCTAAACTCACGACGCGCGTGCAAGTCCAGCGAAAAGTACGGACGGAAAATCCAAAAAGTTATATTACAGTCCGTAGAAACATGTCAAACGAAGTATAGAATCAATCTTTAGGATGTTTTTAATATAAATCTTCAATAATGTTCCAACCGGAGAATTCCTTTCTCTTCAGAAATGCAGTGGAACTCAAGCTAACTCTCACATGAACGCGCATGGTCAGCTCATGGCAGACCTTACTCAATCCCCTCTCATTCGCCCCCACCTCACAGTAGAAGCATCAAACAAGGTTCTAAAGACTGTTGACATCTAGTGGAAGTCTTAGGAAGTGCAACATGACCCCATTTCCACTGTATCTTGGATAAGCAAAGAGTTGAAAAACTAAAAACCTCAGATTTCCCACTTCCTGGTTGGATTTTTTCTCAGGTTTTTGCCTGCCATATGAGTTCTGTTAATCTCACAGACATAATTCAAACAGTTTTAGAAACTTTAGAGTGTTTTCTATCCAATACTAATAATAATATGCAAATATTAAGAACTATGACTGAGGAGCAGGCCGTTTGATATGGGCACCTTTCATCCAAGCTACTCAATACTGCCCCTTCAGCCATAAGAAGTTAATTTGGGCCCCCTACCTTAGTGAAGTTAACGAAAGGAATCTCCGTTTTTTTCTCTCTCTCTCTTTCGGTCTTAGAGAAAGGATTCTGGGAAAGAGGTGTGTGTTTCAAAACAATGTTTTTTTGCGGGGGTGTGTGTGTCTCTGCAAAGGTGTTTCAAAACAACGTTTTTGTTCGGTGTGCGTGTGTGTGTGTCTCTGCAATTGTGTATGAAACAATTCAACATTATGGGGCCATTTGCACACAGGGTCTCTCCAAAAACAGCATGTGTTATTTCCCAAGGATGGAGGGAGCAACAGTCAATCCCCACAACCACCATAGAATAGGCCTAGACAAACAATCCCCCATTCCATACTATGACTCAGTCAGGACACAGCCTTTACACATGGAGAATTTTGAAGGGGAGGATTTGGAAGTAATATATTATATCCGATTTTGTGTGCATTAGGTCGTTTGTGGGAAATGTTTGACATTACATGGTAGCTATTGCGGCACGGTTGGAACTCTCTCTCCCTCTATTAAGGTTTCCTCAGATATTAAACCGTTGTTATATGTGGTTTTTACAGATATTCTAAGTGGACATCGAATTTTCCGGTATGTTTTTATGTCAATTGTATGTATTTTTAAAGATAAAATTTACATATTTCGTATAAATATATTMTAATATTATTTAAAAACGTCTATAGCATACCTGACATTTACACAGCTGCTACCGGGAATAATTGATTTGGATCATCCAACATCAGCTGTTATAACTATCCATGATGAGGATTCAAGGAACAAACGGCGGCCGGTTCTTCTTTACGCAGCCCTACGTCCACAAGCTATTTTCGACGTAATTCCCAAAAATAAAAAGGCGTAATAATCTTTATACATTAAAACAAAAGTGTATACGCTATTTTAAAAAGCGTATCTTGTGTTTACAGTGGACAGAACCCCAACAAGAATACCCAAGGAAATATGGACTCTACCTATGAAAGACTTCGGAGGCGCTGAAACCGACAATATTCTACCGTTCTGCACAGCCGGCTTTACCAAAATGCCAAACAACACAAGAAGCGCAGATTTAAAACACAGCTACACACCCCCTGGAAACTCCACCCAATCGCTATATAATCTAGCGCCTAAGGCGCATCACAATACTGGGTCAGAAGTGCACTGCGCAGAATCACCCCGGCCCGAGAAGGGCGACTGGTCTGAAAACAATTGGATTCAAGAGCATGCTCTCTATGGATAAGGGTATGACCAGTTATACTTTTTTAAATTAGTTATACATTTTTTGATAGAATATGTTGAAACAATGTCAAATAATGGGGTTTTTTAAGACTCCAACGATAGCTATACAAACCATGCAGAATCTACAAAGCCAGAGAACATTGGGATAGGAACCCCGTTATGGACGATTCCTCAGAAAAGCAGGCGTTAAACAACCAGAGGTAATTTAACTAAACCCCAAGGCCTAACAGTGTTAATATGTTAATATATCTGAAATGTATTTGAGATTGACATTTTTATATAATATATATTTTATTTTTAATACACTATTTTGTATATATTTTTCTTTCAACTCCTCCCAGGCATGTACGGACACAGAAGGCCCAATATGTCGAGAGGAAGACGCCGATGAGGGAGAGGGCGCCCAGGACATACATAGTAAAACATCTAAACATGATAATTTCAACGCTGTAAATGGCAATGAGGAAGACGATGTGCTGATGTATGAAGCGGCCAAACAGCTTGATACAGTCAATTCTGATAGATATTCTAAAACTGGAGGACATCGAATTTCCCGAAGTCTTTATGTCAGTTGTATGTATTTTTTAAGTTAAAATGTATGTATTTTGTATAAATATATTTTAATATTATTTAAAACGTCTATAGGATTCCCAGATGCTACCGGGAATAATTGATTTGGGTCATCCAACATTAGCTGTTATAACTATTGAAGATGCAAAAAGGGGTTTTAAGAAATACATTTGTTTGATTGACAGATTTGTATCATTATAAAAAATWATATAACATCATTATTATTATCATAATCTTTCTTATTATTATTATGTTACAGGCGAGACATACCCAGAACATACCCAGAAATGTCAACGTCTTGTCAAGTGCTCAAATCTGTACAGCAGCCCCATATAATCACGTACAGTAGCGCCAATTTACAAGAATGTGTTTACCAGGCAGTGATGAAAACATTTTAAATTAGCTCTAATTCAAACATAAAATGATATATATTTGATACAATTACCCATTCAAAACTGTTGTTACAAAATCACTTCTCATTGTGTACATTTCAAGGTTTCACAAACATAAAACAACTATCTAA
Organism: Salvelinus sp. IW2-2015; assembly: GCF_002910315.2. Classification (NCBI taxonomy): domain Eukaryota; kingdom Metazoa; phylum Chordata; class Actinopteri; order Salmoniformes; family Salmonidae; genus Salvelinus; species Salvelinus sp. IW2-2015. Next base: position 2,528,697 of record NC_036839.1, read on the forward strand.
TTAACGTTTCTCGGACTAACACACTGTTGAGTTTCCTATTTACTAAAGAACAATCATTAGGACAAAACACAAAAAGTTGTAATATAATCAGTATGCATGTCATTCTATACTGAAAACAGGTACATTCTGAAAGATGTTGATGTCATTTTTTTTTATTCACCTCTCAATTTAGGATAATACTGTTTACTTTATACTTTACTTAAATTGTGTTATTTATCTTGTCTCATACCATGCTAATAATACACTACCAAGCAATGCAAACGGAGATGGAATTAACCCCATAACAGGTGTGTGTCTTTTTGGATCAAGAATTGATCAAGAATACCAATAGGCTTGATCAGATCCTCTTCCCTATTCGGGACATCATATAATGCACAGCCACATGCAAATCCATAAAACGCCACCAATAAAACATTGAAAACCTTAACATGACTACTTGCAAGGTCATTATTTTTGTCACCATCCATCAATGGTTGAATTGTGTTCTTTTTCTTTGTACCGAGCTTCCAATGGCTGGAGCCAAGCAACAGGCTAAATGAAAAAGACCCAAATTAAACAGATGTGAAAAGATGGGGTCAAAGTATAAAACTTTGCTGTTTTTTTTATTWAATTTTTTGTTTTTGTTACAACCAACAGGTCTTCCTAACATTTGACATGACTAGTAAGCCTTACATCCTGAATGTATAGGGGCTCCCAAATATGTACCTGGGAACACACGGGAGGGGTGGGACCCCAAGCCCTTCTAAGTAATTGAGCCGAGAACATAATTGCTATATTGTAATTAAAATCATTGACCCATAAGAGAACACATGACCAAAGCATGACCCATATAGAATTAAAACAACATTATTCTTAATGAGAAATATAATCTAATAAACAAATGTTTGCAGAACCAAAGACAGAACTGTCTCCAACAATGTATCTTAGCTATGTATAAAACTTTGATATTGTCAGTAAGGTCATTGAGACTAACAATAGACAATAGTTATTGTGGGGGGTATAGTGATAAATATAGTGAAGGATCATGAATGTTAAAMATTTGTTTACAGTGGGGATTCTGAAAGAGGGGGATTAGAACCCAAAGTAATAAGGGTAAGAAAGGTCATTTCAGATTCAGGTTTAACCACTATTCACACTATGTGGATTATAAYCATGTACAGACATAGAAAACCATCACATCAAGGTGTAACAGGGATGAATGGCTATTCAATGTACAACAGTAGTCTTCTGTAACAAGCAATATGTATTAAATATGTTTACATACATCCATGACTGAATGGTTTCACAAACTCCTTTAAAGGTTTTGTAAGTAAATTGTAACAGGCCTCATTCAGCAGTCTAGAGATTAACCTAGAGACACCAAAACATCAATGTTTAGAGAAGCTTGGAGATTATTCCACATGTCAGGGGCAAAGAGCTGATTTACCTAACTATGTACAGACCAAAAGGAATTTCCAGAGTTAGCAATCCCTGAAACTGTGTATGATAACTCTGACTCGTACGTCTAATGGTTATTGTAGATGTTAGCTACAGAGGGAGTTTACAGTGTGTAAAAGAGCTTTATAATTGCAATGAATTGACCTACGTGACCTCAAAGACGGGCAGCCTACTTTAGGATAGAGAATGTTGTGATGTGTACTGAACCAGCACCAATAATAAAACAAAGTGCTCTATGGTCAAATGCATCTAAAGGCTTTAATGAAGGGGCAGCTGCATTCAMATAGATTATTTCAACATAGTCTAGAACRAGTAAGAACATAGATTGAATGATCTGCTTCGTACTATTAAGCAAGAGGCCGGACCTATTTCTATAGAAGAAGCCCCTTTTTATYTTCYGCATCTTAATTAACTCATCAATATGTTTTTTAAAAGTCAGCTTAATGTCTATGCTGATACAACTTCAATCATTAGAATAAWMTTTGTACACTCTAGAAAACAACATATACTTAGTTTTACACGTATTCAATAATAATTTAAGGTCAATAAAGATTTTATGCAAAATAATGAAAGCATAATGTAGTTCAGATAGAGCATGATCAGCAGGGCGGACGATAGAATACACAACGGCATCGTCGGCATGCAGGTGCAGGTAAAACMTTATTATTATTATATTTATATATTTATGACAAAACAATATTATTAATGTATACAATATAGTTGTTTATTAGACATTCTAACACATAACACAATATCGAGATACATTTTTTTTTTATATGCAACACTTGAACAACTGTGAACCCCCTCGGGTTATGATGTATATGACACGACGATACATTGGCTATTTTAGTATTCCTTTTCTATTTTTTATTTCCATGTTTATAATCCAAAAGTATATTTTTAGAGTGAAGTGAAGTATTGTTGAAGTATTGTTTATGTTAAACTGTAGAGAACAAGAACCTTTGGTGAATCAAAGAGTCACTGATGTTTTATATACAGTACTGCACGTATCCAGAAGACAGGGCCATACTGTAGTATTACACTATTACKCTGTTATGTACTACTAATGTGCTTGTATCTAGMATGTTAAGGAATATCTWTAGGGGGYAACATGTACAAGATATAACACCTTCCCCAAAGCATCGAAGGATCCATACACTGACACTGACATTGTATTTTGTTATGCATAAGTAGCATAWGTATGTGTAAAGAGTTTACAATTTTGTTTAAAACTTCAGAATATGTGAAAATTGAGATGGGCTACATATATTATGTATTGCAATTTCTTACACATTTTTAATAATACTTGTSAGTTGTAGACACGTTCTTCAGAGGTTATAATACAAATAAATATTTTGATTTAGTTCAGCATTGAGTTGTTTTTTACATGTAATGATTTTAACAACCTAATACATATACAACTTTTTTCATTCACCCCAGGGCTATATATACCAAAGGTTTCATTTAGGTTTCATTTGAGTTATAATAATGATTTACAAATGAAAAAGTCAGTAGTTCATTGCATATTATGTAAATTGTGGATTAGATTCTTTTTCATTATTTTGCCTATTTTCTTTTCAAAGAGAAACTCATGGGCAATATGGATACTTACAGTACTGTATATATACTGTATATAAAACATCTGTAAGGGGTGCGTAACTGGTGGCAGGGAAGTCAGACGAAGGAGAGCAGAACTGGGTAATAACCGGAGCAGTTTAGTTATCAAAACCAACGGCATCCAGAAATCCAAAATATGGGTACAAAACCCATCGCGCACCAGTCAAAATGTGCACAAGCACTTACAACAAACAATTTCACAAACAGACATGGGGGGGAACAGGGGGTTAAATACACGACAAGTAATGAGGAAAATGTATACAAGGTGTGTGGGAAAACAAGATAAAACAAATGGAAAAAGAAAGGTGGATCGGCGATGGCTAGAAGACCGTTGAAGTCGACCGCCGCCCGAACAAGGAGAGGAACCGACTTTGGCAGGCGTTGCGTGCAGAACTCAGCAGCACTGCAGTTGTCACAAATCAGTGCGCCTGGCACCTAGTACCATACCCTGTTCAAAGGCACTTCATTATTTTGTCTTGCCCATTCACCTACTGAATGGCGCACAAAGAAAATGAATGTCTCAATTGTCTCAAGGCTTTCAAATTCTTCTTTAACCGGTCTTCTCCACTTTATCTACACTGATTGAAGTGGATTTAACAAGTGACAATAAGGGGGAATCATAGCTTTCAACTGGATTCACCTGGTCAGCGTGTCAGTGTGTCATGGAAGTGTCACAATCCACAATGAGCCCTCTGCAGAATATTGTAAATAACTAAGACTCCCTCATTGTGAAGTGGATGGGAGGTTGGTTGAGTTCTTGCGGAAAATACATTGTTAGTGAGGAAAAGCCAGAGCACATTCAGTCAGGGATCTTCCCAACTGTCCTGAACAGTAGGCTAGCACAGATTTCCTTACTAGGCATCAGGCCTATTCCTATTAGAGTGGAGGTGTTTGTGTGTCTATGTAACGTTAGACTCACTTCACTCAGCTTGTATCTATAGGATGCCTTCAATCAATCTCTACATAAGAACCACATGATGCTGATGCAAGTGATGGGGTGACCTGTCAACCACCCTGCTACTTAATTGGCATTAACACTAGTGAGCACCTACTTAATGACCCGTCCTGACCCAACATTCGATATGGGTCATTCCAACTCAAAAAGCACAAGAGGATTGACACCCAARATCTTAGATTGTTCTGAAATTGTTTCTGTTAGAAACCCGATAAGATTAGCATTCCTGCAACATTATTATGTTAAAATATAATTTGATCTGAGAAATTAAGCTAATTGATTGCACCCAAACGGGCAATTAATTTATAAGATGCATATAATATTCAATAAATATAGTACCTAACATCTGATTTGGTTCCAACTTTTTTCMAACAAGGAGTTAGACATGAGGAACCGAAAGAAATGGGTAAAAGCTACCCCCACCCRAACAACGAACATATAGTCTCAGTTCTCTATGTCTGACAAGTAGTATGGAGGTGGGGCTAGGAGAATTGTTTATTCATTCTATGTAATGTATTTCCAGTGAATTTGGTGATTTTTTTCCCATTCAGAGAAATTAGTAATTGAAGTTGRTAGATTTATGTCCCATCCTACATCCTTATGGTTCTGAACACTAAATTGTGCTGTTCCAATTTTTTACAAGACCATTCCCCCAGATGCCCTTCCAATGCAAGTCAATACAGTGCATTCGGAAATTATTCAGACCTCTCCCTCTTGCCCTGTTGCTTATTGACATACACTGAGATTTCAGAACAGTGTTGATTAGAAGCAGCCAGTTACTTGTGTGTGCAAGGCTGGGGAGGGGAGTTGTGTTTTAAAATAATCAACTGACTGACCATTAAATGACAGACAAGTCAAGCCAAGTTCTGATAAACACATTGAGGCTATTCTAAGGTTCAGTGTSTAAGCTGGTTCATAAAAGTGTGTATTATGCATCATTATATATATTTATTTTAATGTTTTATTTAACTAGGGAAGTCAGTTAAGAACACATTTTTATTTACAAATGACGGCCTACCCGGCCAAACCCTAACCCGGACGACGCTGGGCCAATTGTGCGCCGCCCTATTGGACTCCCAATCACGTCTGGAATCAAACCAGGGTCTGTAGTGATACCTCTAGCACTGATGCCGTGCCATAGACCGCTGCGCCACACGGGAGCCCAACTGGCTTCTAGAAATAGAGGTACAGTGCCGTCGGAAAATATTCAAAAAACCCTTGACTTAATTGCACATTTTGTTGTGTTATAGCATGAATTAAAAAATGTATTATTCATTTTTCTCCTCACTCATCTACACACACACCCTATGACAACATTTGCACATTTATTGAAAATGAAATACCTAACTTCCATAAGTACTCACACCCCTGAGTCAATACTTTCTTGAAGCACCTTTGGCAGCGATTACAGCTGTGTATCTTTCTTAGTCTCTAAGAGCTTTCCACACCAGGATTGTACAACATTAACTATTTTTTTAATTCTTCAAGCTCTGTCATATTGGTTGTTGATCATTGCTAGACAACCATTTTTCAGGTCCTGCCATAGATTTTCAAATAGATTWAAGTCAAAACTGTAACTCGGCCACTCAGGAACACTCACAGTCTTCGTGGTTTATTTATTTTATTTTTCATCTTTATTTAACCAGGTAAGKCAGTTGAGAACAAGTTCTCATTTACAACTGTGACCTGGCCAAGATAAAGCAAAGCAGTTCGACAAAAACAACACAGACTTACACATGGGATAAATAAACGTACAGTCAATAACAGAATAGAAAAATCTATATACAGTGTGTGCAAATGTAGTAAGATTAGGAAGGTAAGGCAATAAATAGGCCATAGGGGCGAAATAATTACAATTTAACAATTAAACACTGGAGTGATAGATGTGCAGAAGATGAATGTGCATGTAGAGATACTGGGGTGCAAAGGAGCAAAAAAATTATTAACAGTATGGGGATGAGGTAGTTGGGTGGGCTATTTACAGATGGGCTGTGTACAGGTGCAATGATCGGTAAGCTGCTCTGACAGCTGATGCTTAAAGTTAGTGAGGGAGATATAAGACTCCAGCTTCAGTGATTTTTAAAATCCGTTCCAGTCATTGGCAGCAGAGAACTGGAAGGAAAGGCGGCCAAAGGAGTTGGCTTTGGGGATGACCAGACCATACCTGCTGTAGCGCGTGCTACAGCTGGGTGTTGCTATGGTGATCAGTGAGCCGAGATAAGGCGGGGCTTTACCTAGCAAAGACTTATAGATGACCTGGAGCCAGTGGGTTTGGCGACAAATATGAAGCAAGAGCCAGCCAACGAGAGCATACAGGTTGCAGTGGTGGGTAGGATATGGGGCTTTGGTGACAAAACGGATGTCACTGTGATAGACTACATCCAGTTTGCTGAGTAGAGTGTTGGAGGCTATTTTGTAAATGACATCGCCGAAGGATCAGTAGGATAGTCAGTTTTACGAGGGTATGTTTAGCAGCATGAGTGAAGGAGGCTTTGTTACGAAATAGGAAGCCGATTCTAGATTTAATTTTGGACTGGAGATGCTTAATGTGAGTCTGGAAGGAGAGTTAACAGTCTAACCAGACACCTAGGTATTTGTAGTTGTCCACATATTCTAAGTCAGAACCGTCCAGAGGAGTGATGCTAGTCAGGCGGGGGGGTGCGTGCAGCGAGCGGTTGAAAAGCATGCATTTAGTTTTACTTGCATTTAAGAGCAGTTGGAGGCCACGGAAGTAGTGTTGTATGGCATTGAAGATCGTCTGGAGGTTTGTTAACACAGTATACAAAGAAGGGCCAGAAGTATACAGAATGGTGTCGTCTGCGTAGAGGTGGATCAGAGAATCACCAACAGCAAGAGCGACATCATTGATGTATACAGAGAAAAGAGTCGGCCAGAGAACTGAACCCTGTGGCACCCCCATAGAGACTGCCAGAGATCTGGACAACAGGCCCTCCGATTTGACACACTGAACTCTATCTGAGAAGTAGTTGGTGAACCAGGCGAGGCAGTCATTTGAGAAACCAAGGCTGTTGAGTCTGCCGATAAGAATGTGGTGATTGACAGGTCGATGAAGACGGCTGCACAGTATTTTCTTTAATCGATGGCGGTTATGATATCATTCAGGACCTTGATTGCATAGCAGAGAAGGAACGGTGGGATTCGAAATGGTCGGTGATCTGTTTGTTAACTTGGCTTTCGAAGACTTTAGAAAAGGCAGGGTAGGATAGCTATAGGTCTGTAACAGTTTGGGTCTAGAGTGTCTCCCCCTTTGAAGAGGGGGATGACTGCGGCAGCGTTCCAATCTTTTGGAATCTCAGACTATACGAAAGAGAGGTTGAACAGGCTAGTAATAGGGGTTGCAACAACTTCGGTGGATAATTTTAGAGAGGGCCCAGATTGTCTAGCCCAGCTGATTTGTAGGGGTCCAGATTTTGCAGCTCTTTCAGAACATCAGCCGTCTGGATTTGGGTGAAGGAGAAGCGGGGGTGGGGGAGGGGGCTTGGGCAAGTTGCTGTGGGGGGTGCAGAGCTGTTGGCCAGAGTAGCCAGGTGGAAAGCATGGCCAGCCGTAGAAAAAATGCTTATTGAAATTCTCAATTATCGTGGATTTATCGGTGGTGACAGTGTTTCCTAGCCTCAGTGCAGTGGGCAGCTGGACTCCATGGACTCCCAAAACTTCTTGGAATTTGTGCTACAGGATGCAAATTTCTGTTTGAAAAAGCTAGCCTTTGCTTTCCTAACTGACTGTGTATATTTGTTCCTAACTTTCCTGAAAAGTTGCATATCACGGGGGCTATTTGATGCTAATGCAGTACGCTACAGGATGTTTTTGTGCTGGTCAAGGGCAGTGAAGTCTGGAATGAACCAAGGGCTATATCTGTTCTTAGTTCTATATTTTTTTAACAGGGCATGCTTATTTAAGATGGTGAGGAAAGCACTTTTAAAGAATAACCAGGCATCCTCTACTGACYGAATGAGGTCAATATCCTTCCAGGATACCCAGGCCAGGTCGATTAGAAAGGCCTGCTCGCTGAAGTGTTTTAGGGAGCGTTTGACAGTGATGAGGGGTGGTCGTTTGACCGCGGACCCATTACGGACGCATGRAATGATCGCTGAGATCCTGGTTGAAGACAGCAGAGGTGTATTTAGAGGGCAGGTTGTGACATAAGATTTAATCACACAATTGTTCTCTCTCGCCCCTATCGGTCATCTCWCCCAATCTGTAGCTCAAATGAGCATGGTTCATATATTTTGATGTGTTTCAAAACATCACATTCTCTGTCACAGTCTGGAAGGAGGGAAAGGGCACTGCGTGTCTCAAACCTCTTAAGAATCGTACCCTTTTTAAAAATAATTTCCCCCTAAAACAACATAACCAAATCTAACTGCCTGTAGCTCAGGACTTGAAGCAAGGATATGCATATTCTTGATACCATTTGAAAGGAAACAGAAGTTTGTGGAAATGTGAAATGAATGTAGGAGAATATAACACATTAGAACAGGTAAAAAATAATATAAACAAAAAAAAATGTTTTCTTTTTTTCTCATCATCTTTGAAATGCAAGAGAAAGGCCTTAACATAATATTGCAGTTTAGGTGCAATTTTGATTTTGGATACTAGATGGCAGCAGTGTGTGCAAAGTCTCATATTGATCCAGTGAAGCATTGCAATACTAGACAATATTTTGCATTAAGTCTGTCCAAATGTGCCAAATTGGTCAATTGATACATTTTCAAGTACATAACTATAGAGAACATACAAAAAGTATATGGTGTAAGTTTACACACTCCAAGGAATGTCATACATGATGGATCATTAGCTTATACACTAACTTTCACACATCTAGTTGGCCGGGCAGGGTGGGTGTGGAGCCAGAGACAGCAGGGGTTCAAACTGTAGAACCTAGTTCCTACATTTGAATATAAAAATGTATTTCAACAAACAAAGCTATGCTACATTTTATCTCGGGGACCCTCAGGATCAGAGCAAGATTACTGAATGCAAGTACATTATTTACCTTCAGAGGTGAATATATCAAACCAGTTGCCGTGATACATTTTTGTTGCTGTGCACTCTCCTCAAACAATAACACGGTATTTTTTCACTGTAATTGCTACTGTAAATTGGACAGTGCAATTAGATTATGAATTACTATTATTATTATGAATTATTATTATTAGATTAACAAGAATTTATGCTTTCTGCCCATATAAGACATGTCTATGTCCTGGAATGTTTGGTGTTACTTACAACTGTCATGCTAATCACGTTAGCGCACATTAGCTCAACCGTCCCGGTATAGGGACACCGATCCGTAGAGGTTAGTCAGTCTTTCAGCCATTTCAAGGTCTCTTCAGGGTGTCTTCTCCATTCCTTTCTGAGAAAGAGGCGAGAAGATGCAAGAAATCGAGGAAAGATGAATTGAGAAAGAAGCCCATATTCTTCCATCAGGAAGTGAAAGTCAGCTGCTGTCTTCACAAGCTGTTCCTGAGGTATTCTGGGACGGCATCTGCTGACTCCACACAGTTCATTATATTTGTTGTCTTTTTTTTACCACAAATCACTCACCTTCTTTAAGGGCCTTGTCAACATTGTGTGATACCACCAATCTTCTCGTCTGTGCAGACTCCAAAAGGGGCACTGTGAATCGTCCCTGCAAACATAAGATCAATTTAGAAATTGTTGTGTTAAGTACAAAGAATGTTCCAGTCGAAGGTCAATGATGCTCCATCTCACGCCATTGCATGCATACTAACATGATCACTGACAAAGGAACCAAGGATGCATTCGAACAACTTCAAATAGAAATTCAAACCAAACCAAGAAAACAAAACCAAACAAAGACAAAACACTGCCTATGCTTTCAATCATGTCGGTGATTGAAAGGCGAACTTTGTTGCCGGTTGTCGTGGTAATACAATMAAAGTTTAGATGCGATCACCATATAAGTTCAAAGATGAAAAAGCCTGGAAGGAGGAGAGATGACTAGAAACGATTCGGTTGGCCGTTTTATGTGTGGATTAATTGTSGGAGTAGAGGTCCTTGTGCATTTCAGGTAAAATAACAACTCAATGTTTATATCCCAGGACAAATTAGCTAGCAACAGCAAGCTAGCTAAATAGGACAAATTAACGTTAGCTAGCAAGTGCAAGCTAGCTCGCTAAATTGCCACACATGTTTAATGCTTTTCGACCTGTCCCCAAATTAATGTCATTGGTTCAGAGTTTGTTTTGATATTTTAACCTGCTGTCGTGATCGCGTTTGGTGTGGCAAAATACAATGCACGATGCGCACACGCAGCCGGTTTGGGTTCCGTGTTAGAGAAATACTGGCTGTTAGCCTTCTAACGTTAGGTCCGTTTGAAAGTCTACGATTTGACGTCATTCTACGGACCTAACTAGTCTGTTCTGTTGCTCGTGCCATCAGATTTGCATTGTAAATCAAGCAAGGTCTTGGTGCCTCATGTAAAAAAAAAAAACATCTCAAAACTAGCTAGCCTGTTGCTGCTAGACTACTAACTAGTTAGGTTATGAAACTCGCTACCAAATGTTATGTATTAACGTTAAATAACTTAGCTAGCGTTGCGTTTGCAGCTAACGTTAGAAATATTCTTGCTAACACACTCACCAGCAATTAGTTAGCTAGCTATTACGATTGCTACCTGAAACATACATTTATGTAGATCGCCCTCTATCTTTGGTCCGTCTTCTGGGTCCATTGGACGTCCCCAAGTTTAAATATGAAGTGGTGGGGTATGGACGTCCCATGGATTCCAGATATTCATTACGCTAAACGGAAGCAAACGGAAGGAAACGAGGGGGAACCTATCTGAATTTGTCCAATAGAAACTCTCGTTTTATTTTTGGGGTGCAACTGCATTAAAAATATCGCGTTTTGACCACGTGCTTTAAGACCCAAACGGCGTTCCATACTTGTACTAACGATTTCACCCCAGGGTAAATTGTCAGAGAGGGGGGTCACTGTCGAACAATCAGTCAGAAGTGTCCCTTCAATATTCAATATTCAATATTCAATATTCTACAGGTTACAAAGGGAAAGAAGCCTCGTACGAACCATCCTGATGTTGTGTAGCGAAACAGAATGTAAGCTCGCGAGATCAGGGTGATGCCAAAGGGAAAAGGGATAATTGTTCAACTATTATAAGGGGATTCTACACTTTTGTCTTTTAATTATTATACAGGCTGATTAAGTAAAGTACATTGCATTTCAAGGATGTGGCACTCTTTTTTATATCTGCGTCATGAATTTTCTTTTACAGCTATCTATGCGGGTCGCTACAATACTTTCAACAATGTATTTATGAATGAAGAAATGTTGTTTTAATAGTTTTGAGAAGTGCTCTACTGCATTTACATTACATTTAAGTCATTTAGCAGACGCTCTTATCCAGAGCGACTTACAAATTGGAAAGTTCATACATATTCATACTGCCACCTTGTGTTCATCTTCAAGACAACCATTTCTACAGACAAAGGCTGATCATACAGTATCATAATAATCATTAGGGGGGGCAGGTAGCCTGAGCGTTGGTCCAGTAACGAAATGTCGCTGGTTCGAATCGCTGAGCAGGCAAGGTGGAAAAATCAGCCGTTCTGCCATTGAGCAAGGCAGTTAATCCCCAACAACAATTGCTCCCTGGTGTCCAGATGACCTGGATCTCGATTAAGGTAGGCCCCCCACCTCTCTGATCTGACGGTTTGGGTTAAATGCGGAAGASACATTTGGGTTGAATTTATTCAGTTGCACAATTGACTAGGTATTTCCCAATATCCAGGCTCACATAGTCCAATTGAATAAAGAGAGCTTTCATGATGCATGGAAAAAATGATACTTGAAATTGGCACTGGCTTAAAGAGAAGGAAAATCTGAGCTTTTATGTTGTTTTTACCTTCTTCACATAACTTCTACATTCCTGCCCAGTACCCTGCTCTGAACCTCAGACACTGTCACTAGCCGTCTACCACCCGGTATAGASTCATTGAACACTGGTCACTTAATGTTTACATACTGTTWAACSCACTTTATATGTACACTGAGTGTACAAAACAATAGGAACACCTGCTCTTTCCATGACATAGACTGACRAAGTGAATCCAAGTGAAAGCTATGATCCGTTATTGATGTCACCCAATTCAACCAGTGTAGATGAAGGGGAGACAGGTTAAAGATMGATTTTTAAGCCTTCAGACAATTGAAACATGTATTGTGTATGTGTAACAGTTTTGCTTCCGTCCCTCTCCTGTGCCATTCAGAAAGTGAATTGGCAAGACAAAATATTTAAGTGCCTTTTAATGGGGTATGGTAGTAGGTGCCCGGTGCATCGGTTTGAGTGTGTCTGCAACACTGCTGGTGTTTTCTTGCTCAACAGTTTCCTGTGTGTAGAGTGGTCAAGAATGGTCCACCACCCAAAGGACATCCAGCCAATATGGGCCAGCATCCCRGTGGAATGCTTTCGACACCTTCTAGACACCTTCCATGCCCCAATGAATTGAGGCTTTTCTGAGGGCAAAATGGGGTGCAGCTCAATATTAGGAAGGTGTTCCTAATGGTTTGTACACTCAGTGTATATATATTTATATTTCGGACTCTGACATTGCTCATTCTGATATTTCTTAATTTCTCTTAACTTTTGGGAATATATGTTTATTGTTTTGTATTGCTWGGTATTACTGCACTGTTGGAGCTACAAACACAAGCATTTCACTGCACATGCGATAACATCTTTAAATCTGTGTATGCGATCAATWAACTTTGATTTGACCTTAATTGCTTTGTTGTGAGTTCAAACATCAAACTATTGAATTACAGTACTTTCTATTACATTCTAGTTATTACTACAGCCACTAGCTGGTGCAATCTATTCAGACTTGCATGAGAACTACAGTAATGTCGTGAACTTGACCATTTACATTTGCACAACGACTATTCAACCAAACCAGGACTTGAATGAGTCTAAACTAAATTAAAATATGTGGTAAATGAAAATATAATGTATTGCAGCATGTAAGATTTGGAGATGTCAGACGGGCTAGTCCTCTAACTCATGTGCAATAACTTCAATGACTTTTCATATTGCTTGGCATTTACAAGCTGTTATAATGTGCTCTGGACTATCCTTAGGGAGAGGTTGAGACTTTGTTTACTCTGGGATTGACTAATGGCCTATCTGGTGTATAGGTGTCACAGCAACCCAGGTGCCAATTGGCTGTGTTCAGGCGCAAACAGGAAGTTGAGCGGCTAAGAACAGCAACCAAAACCAWAAGGCAGCGAGAGCATGAGCCAAAGCATGCCCATGGGGGATTACTGTGTGCTGCAGAGGGCTGGAGCTCAACAACTACCCTCRTTTGTTTTCCATAGAATCTGAAAGGAGGATTGTTATGAGGAAACTGGGGAAAAAAATACTAAGAATGTTTTATTTCACAATCACTAGTATTTATGCAAGGATAATAATGCTTTGCAGAGCCATTATGCAATAGCTTGAATGTCACTGCATTCATTCCTGTTGAAACAAGTAGTACTATGAGTGGCAAAACACTCACCGTTGGGACTATTTTCTTAGTAAAGATCTGACTTCAAGAGTTGAGCGAGGACAMTAGGAGCAGAACAACAATGAAACAAATCTCTCCTGAATCCCAACAGCTGAATCAAACAACACCGTACATGTTTCACACATGTGGTCTTACATTCTAGGACATTGCTGACCTCTGTTAATCTATGTCACTGTATTGAAACTAGAAAAACAGTCTATGGTGTAATATTGGAAATATTACAACATTYTAGTACAGCAGGATTACAAAACAATATTTTTATTAAGATTTGCATGTTTATCCACAGGATTAAGAGTTGCCCCTGAATGTGCAGTGACACACTCAAACGTGTGTAAATGTATAGCAACTAATTTAAAACACACAATTACATACAGTACCAGTCAAAAGTTTGGGCACACCTACTCATTCCAGGGTTTTTCTTTATTTTGTACTATGTTCTACATTGTAGAATAATAGTGAAGACATCAAAACTATGAAATAACACATATGGAATCATGTAGTAACCAAAAAAGTGTGAAACAAATCAAAATATATTTTKTTATTTGAGATTCTTCAAAGTAGCCACTAGTTGCCTTGACAGCTTTGCACACTCTTGGCATTCACTCAACCAGCTTCATGAGGTAGTCACCTGGAATGCATTTCAATTAACAGGTGTGCATTGCGTTTGAGCCAATCAGTTGTGTTGTGACAAGGTAGGGGTAGTATACAGAAGATAGCCCTATTTGGTAAAAGACCAAGTCCATATTATGGCAAAAAKKYSRRKAAWWAYSKAAYYGAAATGACAATCCATCTTTACTTTAAGACATGAAGGTCAGTCAATCTGGAAAATTTCAAGAACTTTGAAAGTTTCTTCAAGTGCAGTCAGAAAAACCATCAAGTACTATGTAAAAACTGGATCTCATGAGGACCGCCACAAGAAAGGAAGACCCAGAGAGTTACRTCTGCCTCAGAGGATAAAAGCATTAGTGTTACCAGACTAAGACAAAAAAATTGAGGCTGAAATAAATGCTTCACAGAGTTCAAGTCACATCTCAATATCAACTGTTCAGAGGAGACTGTGTGAATCAGGCCTTCGTGGTCAAATTGCTGCAAAGAAACCACTACTAAAGGAAACCAATGAGAAGAAGAGACTTGCTTGGGCCAAGAAACACGAGCAATGGACATTAGACCGGTGGAAATCTTTCCTTTGAGATTTTTGGTTCCAAATTTTGAGATTTTTGGTTCCAACCGCCATGTCTTTGTGAGACACAGAGTAGGTGATGCAAGAGTAGATGGTCTCCGCATGTTTAGTTCCCACCGTGAAGCATGGAGGAGGAGGTGTGATGGTGTGGGGGTGCTTTTCTGGTGACAATGTCTGTGATTTATTTAGAATTCAAGGCACACTTATCCAGCATGGCTACCACAGCATTCTCCAGTGATACGCCATCCCATCTGATTTGCACTTAGTGGGACTATCATTTGTTTTTCAACAGGACAATAACCCAACACACCTCCATGCTGTGTAAGGGCTATTTGACCAAGAAGGAGAGTGATGGAGTGCTGCATCAGATGACCTGGCCTCCACAATCACTCGACCTCAACCCAATTGATATGGTTTGGGATGAGTTGGACCGCTGAGTGAAGGAAAAGCAGCCAAAAAGTGCTCAGCATATGTGGGAACTCCAACAAGACTGTTAGAAAAGCATTCCAGATTAAGCTGGTTGAGAGAATSCKAAGAGTGTGCAAAGCTGTCATCAAGGCAAAGGGTGGCTACTTTGAAGAATCTCAAATATAAAATATATTTTGATTTGTTTAACACTTTTTTTGGTTACTACATGATTCCATATGTGTTATTTCATAGTTTTGATATATTCACTATTATTCTACAATGTAGAAAAAAGTAAAATGAAAAGAAAAACACTTGAATGAGTAGAGGTGTCCAAACTTTTGACTGGTAATGCATATACACACATACAGTAAGCTACAAGCATATACAATTTCACATACAGTAGATGTCACAAATGCAGACATGTTGATGGAAAATATATATTTTCTTCCTCATGTGTCATGTAAATAACAATTAAAAAAAATTATCTAACAAATAATCAGAAATCTTTCATTTTGGGGGAAAAATATACAAATTGTATAATTGTCCACCCTAGATTAAAATGTACCTTATATATATATATATATATAAGTGCTTAAAAGAAAGTGCCTTAAAAGGCATCTAGATAAATTACCAAGAGCATTTATTCACTTCATCCTTTTATCCTATCTCCTCGAAGGCCAAAGACAAGGTTGCAAAGTGAGCCATAGATAAGCAAGGCCTCTACTATGGCTTCAGCTTTGCTGTTAGTGTACACACATACATAGCCCAGAGTGGCCAGACACATCCCTGTCAGTGCTTTCCATAAGGTGCAGAAGCGGTTTGCCATTACGCAGACAAATTAGCATGTACATTATTAACAGTGGGCGAAGAGTGGGATGAGATGCCCTACAAATATTTTCACAGTTTGTCAATGAATTCTCTCTCATCGCATCTAAAAGACCCTGAGATCTTGGGAGGTTCAGTTTAGGCATCGATCCATATTCTACAGCTCACAGAGCCCCATACCCCTATACTGTACTGTATGTCCCAGTCATTCCTATGAGTAGGCACTCTGGTCGAACAAGAAGGCCAGCAGGCACTCTGGTCGAACAAYAAGGCCAGCAGTGATCAAGGCTTTTCCACYCCAAGCCTGCCACTGACTGGCCCATTTCTTGAGTCACTGCACTGCCAGGTCTTCAGCAGGTCTTGACAGAGGACTTAGAGATGTCTGAGGTCTTCACGATAACGCTGGCTCGGGTCTCTGCAGCAGAGGCCTGGCTGGAGGAAGCCTGCTCTGAAGGAGTGTGCTGGGCTGCTGGCATGTCCCTTTTCCAGGGGCTGTTGTTGTAGCTGATGAGGGGCATGGGGTCCCTGGTGCTGGTCACTTTGAAGTTGGTTACCTTTCCAGTAGTGACAAAGGTGGCCATGCTGGGTAGTGAGCACGATGGTACTCTCAGCACAGAGGAAGCTAAACGTGATCCCCACAGCCCACCACGAAGATGCTGCAAGTCACAGTGAAGGTGGGGTTTAATTCAGCCATAACCATTCAAACACTTATTTCAGGATATATCTGAATATAGATTTGGCCACTAGCATATTTCTTAATGTGTATAGTAGTCTGTTTGTAGATTCTTCATAAATCATTGACAGCATTAGAAGAGGGAATTTCATTGACACTAACCACGTTTCCAWCCACAGTTTTCATGCGAGTAAAGTCATACCGTATAAAAAKAAAAATCACAACAGCTGTGATGGAAATAGGAAGTTTCGATGCAATTTTATAAACGCCGACAGATCATTTGTTCATTCAACATGGTGGGATCTTATTGTGTGTTGAACTTTAGATTTGTACTCAGTACATGAAAACTTAAGAGAAAAATTACATTTTGTGTGCGCGCCTGTTTTCTTTATGCYGATTTTTGCATTTTCGCATGAAAATATGTCACCAATTGGATGGAAACCTAGCTYTAGCAAGTCTTGCAAAACACGTGGCATATTTACCAATGAAAATCTATTACTGCAACTTGAACACATTGGCATGCACATGTAAATATTGTCATGTTTACAAGCGCTGCATGCCTTAATACTTTCTAACATGCTTGTAAACTGCTCTTCCTGCTGTTGAGCTCTGCATGATTCATCTATACTAAGGAACCTCATCTCCCCCCTCTTCACCCACGGACACACACACACACGTGCGTGTGTGCAGCATCAAATTTCCTCTTCCAGCTCAATGTAGCAAGATATTCTACAAATACCACAATAGCCATCTTGTCCACATTTTTMAAAGTAGCTGACAGCCAGGGCTTTCTAGGGCAAAGAAAATAGCTTGGCATTATACTAGTTTTCTCTGTTTCTCCAATGGGCATGTCATTATGTATTAGAACATTACAACACAAAAGGGCAACAACGGTTGAGAAATAACGAATGCTATTCTGTTGAATTCTGTAACTGTATGTGTGTGCCTTGATTTGTGATTGGGCTTGTTTTGAGCACAATTCAAGACATGAAACGAGGTTTAATCATTAGCCAGGGGACAAAAGTGAATCCGGTATTCACCAGAGAGCTGCCTTCTGTTTTTTGTCTTTCTTTGCGTCAGAGCACTTTAGAACAGGAACTGACAGTATGGGCTGGGCTAGAAGTAAAAGGGACAGTACCACCATTCTACAGTTACAGTACTCTTACTACTGTAAAGCAGTCGAACTGGCTAAGGTAATGAACTCAAAATCGTCGGTTTCAAGTGAAGGTTTGTTTATCTTCTGATCGGGCAGGGTTAATGATTCAGCTGTCTGTACAGTATGTTTCTGTGTACCCAGGCAGGCCCAGACATGCCGCTCAGCCCTATTAGAATAAGCTAATTCTGCTAGCTAAGTGCACTTCCCTTGGCTTAGAGAACAGGCCAGCTACAATGGCACCATAAAACAAAGCTATCGCTTTGTGCTGCAAGTACTCCATAAAGACACACAGGCTCAAAATCAAAGGCTTCTTTCTGTGTGTCAGCTCATGATTTTTACTACCTTTCCAATCTTACAAAAGAATCTAGCTGTCTTGAATGATTATTTGGCTAACATAATGGTTAGGAGGCAATTTTTTGACTGATGGCCTTTCCTCTGATACAGATACGCAATTGGACAATGCAATTGTTCAGTGTCCTTACCCCCTTAGAGTCCTCTTCACTGTGCACACTGTCTGTGTCACTCTCTGTAAAGCAGAACAGAAAGAACCATGAAAACCCACAACTCAGGGATTTCCAGACTAACAGGTTGGAGAAGGATGGGCATATGAAAGAATGTCAGAGTTTTTTTTTTTTTTTAGTTCAATGACAATAGGCTTTATCTGCTACCATCAGTGATGAACTCTAGCGAACTTCTGTACATAATCATATGTTATGCTTCACCAAAAATGAAACATGCAGGAATAGCAGGGTAGTTATATATACAGTATCATACTATATGTAACACATCAGGCGGATCAATATCAACCATATACAGTATCATGTTAAGCATACACATACAGAAATAACTGTATAAATATGCATAAATACAAGCTCATATTCTGAGTTCAACTCTTTCTGTGTTAARGCTTCTCCCAAGCAACACATTCACTTATTCTACAGTAATACCATTGAGCAYGTTGAATGACAGTGGTGATGTAGCCATGTTGATGATAACAAGCACTGGCCTGGCCTTGGACTTTGCAACAGGGAAGCCCTAATGGCTCTCGTAGACACTAAGCAATACACCGCAGTACTATACTATCTAGACTGAATAAAAAGTTCAAATGTTTCAATTTCACTTGGCATTTTCAAATGGAGGTGACAGTGTGCCGTACAAGTCGCAGGCATACACTGGTGTTCGAAAATACAGTGGTGCCTCCCAATCACCAATCAAATGATTCACCTGGAGTACATTAGAATAACAATGTGATTGTAGTGGCATTCTAATCCTTCACATCTCTTTCATCGCTGCTCTGAACTATAGGAATTACACCATTGTTAACACCTATAATGGGTACTGATGTGAGTTCCAAGCAACCCCGTCTGTTGTGTTCGGGCGTGGGTTGGGGTAGAATGGAAGAATTTGGGGGATGTGGACTGACCTCCATACGAGGACACAGGGGAGATCTGGAGTGGGTACGGGTGGCTGGAGCTGACCGACTGCTCCTCATTCTCGGTGGTCACCTCGATGGTCTGACACACATATGGCAGGTCATCGATGATCAGCTGGTCATCCCCAGGGCTGCGACTGCCCGGATGAAGATATTCTGAGGAAGCGCAAGATAATCCCTGGTTATACATTTGTCCTCCAGTGGAAAGCCTAAGCAATTTACTCACAGCTATATGCATAAGACATTAGTAAGTGTGTAACTACTATACACGTCTCCTGTTGTGCTCTCTTAATGGTCTACCACACGACATCAATTKAATTGATTAAATGTGTGTAGTTGGACACAGACACTGATGCCAAAGCTCTTACCTGTGCAGTGTGTAATGTACTCCTCTTTCACTTCATCCTTTAACTCTACTTTCACCACTTCATGGTCTTCAACAGACCCATTCATGCTCTCCGTGGATGAGGACCTGGGCTCCACCTGTTCCTGGGGTGACAGAGGCAGAGAGGTGTGGGCATCTCTTTCCATCCTCACTGGAGGTCTGTCATGCTTGTAAAACGATTTTAGCATTTGCCAAGTAAAATGATCAATTTCAAAGAATGGTTTGAATGGTTAGAATGGTTAGAATGAGACAGAGGTCTTCTGTGTCAACACACACTAGTTATTACCTTGTTTTTTCCCTCTTTTTCCCTCTTTTTCTTTCCTAGAAAACACATCAACATGACATTCCACTGTTAAAAGGTGGACACAAATTAATCTATTTCAGTGTGTRAATTTCAAGCCTATGCAACCGCCTCAGCGAGAAGATAAATGTAGATATGTAGATAAACTGTTGATTGCTAATTAACAGTAATGTAATAATATCTACAACATTAACGAATGTTAATGTAATCAAGTGTTAATAACATGTAAAACCGTGCTTACAGCACATATTATACATGAAATAAACTTGGCTAGTAGCTACACCGTAAAGCCATAAGTGTTATCCTCTCTGGGAGCTGATCTTTAATTCAGTCTCTGCCATTTCTAATTTAATTTAATTGTATGTCTTTATTTAACCTTTATTTAACTAGGCAAGTCAGTTAAGAACAAATTCTTATTTACAATGACGGCCTACACCGGCCAAACCTGGACGACGCTGGGCCAATTGTGCGCCGCCCTATTGGACTCCCAATCACGGCCGGTTGTGACACAGCTGGATTTGAACCAGGGTGTCTGTAATGTCGCGTCTGCCAATGAGATGCAGTGTCTTAGACCGCTGCGCCACTCGGGAGCCCCAATCATTGTTCTCTCAGAGCTAGAGGCAACCACTTGCCTTTCTTGGTCTGGCGCTCWGACGCAGACAGCATCTTGTATACCCTGAAAGCGTTAGTTCCCTTCTTGATGCTCTTGTCTTTCACCTCCTCAATATCAGGCAGAGAGTTCATTGCACAGCGGAAATTGGCCTTCCATGTTTTCGGGTCTGGTTTGTCGATCCCTAGTTGGTATTTTCCTGAATATAAAAAATGACTAATTATGGAAAGGCTATGCTGCTGCATAAACTTGAGTCATAACACTGATCATAACACATAACAGTGGCATTGGTAATGTAACATACTGTGTATTGTTGGCCATTTCTTATCACTTCATTTTCACAACTGTACCTGTATGAATGGCCCAGTTCTTGAATAAAGGAGCATCTTTTTCCAAATCCCAGCCATGTCTTGCAGCATGCATCCATGGAATCTGGAAGATCCTCTTCTCCTMCAGGTTCATCACAACAATGATTCAGACATTTATGACTTGGCTAACACATCGCACACATCTTGCGCAATTTGGTCGGCTGCATGGTTAATCTCCCCACGTCCAAATAATCAGGGACGAAAAAGAGATTAAGATGAGTCCATAGACTGCTTACGAGGTACGGAAACAAATATCCGAATACATTCTTTCGCTGAACTATCCTATTATGTTTAAAGAGTTACTTCCTTTACATGCCCATTAAAGGTGCTGACAAACAAAGTCATATGTGAAAATAGTCTGTTTTTAAAAGACTGAAGCACTGGAAGCATTTGAAGGTTATACATATTCAGACCCTCTCACTTTTTCCACATTTTGTTACGTTACAGCCTTATTCTAAAATGTATTCAATTGTTTTRTTCCTCATCAATCTACACACAATACCCCATAATGACAAAGCAAAAACAAGTTTAGAATTTTTTGCAAATGTATATATAWAWAAAWAAAAAAACAGACGTATCACATTTACATAAGTATTCAGACTCTTTACTCACTACTTTGTTGACGCACCTTTGGCAGCGTTAAAAGCCTTGACTCATCTTGGGTATGACGCTACAAGTTTCTCCCATTCTTCTCTGCAGAMCCTCTCAAGCTCTGTCAGTTTGGATGGGGAGCGTCGCTGCACAGCTATTTTCAGGTCTCTCCAGAGATGTTCGATCGGGTTCAAGTCTGGGCTCTGGCTGGGCCACTCAAGGATATTCAGAGACTTGTCCCGAAGCCACTCCTGCGTTGTCTTGGCTGTGTGCTTAGGGTTATTGTCCTGTTGGAAGGTAAACCTTCACCCTAGTCTGAGGTCCTGAGCGCTCTGGACCAGGTTTTCATCAAGAATCTCTCTGTACTTTACTCCGTTCATTCTTCCCTCAATCCTGACTAGTCTCCCAGTCCCTGCCACTGATAAACATCCGCACATCATGATGCTGCCACCATGCTTCACCGTAGGGATGGTGCCAGGTTTCGTCCAGAAGTGACGCTTGGCATTCATGCCAAAGAGATCAATCTTGGTTTCATCAGACCAAAGAATCTTGTTTCTCATGGTCTGAGATTCCTTTATATTTCTTTTGGTAAAACACAAAGCTGGCTGTCATGTGCCTTTTACTGAGGAGTAGCTTCCGTCTGGCCACTCTACCATAAAGGCATGATTGGTGGAGTACTGCATGTTCTCCCATCTCCACAGAGGAACTCTAGAGCTCTGTCAGAGTGACCTTCGGGTTCTTGATCASCTCCCTGACCAAGGCCCTTCTCCCCAGATTGCTCAGTTTGGCCAGGCGGCCAGCTCTAGGAAGAGTCTTGGTAGATCTAAATTTCTTCTGTTTAAGAATGATGGAGGCCACTGTGTTCTTGGGGACCTTCAATGCTGCAGACATTTTTTAGTACCCTTCCCCAGATCTGTGCCTCGACACAATCCTGTCTCGGAGCTCTACGGACAATTCCTTCGAACTCATGGCTTGGTTTTTGCTCTGACATCTGTGGGACCTTATATAYACAMCTGTGTGCCTTTCCAAATCATGTCCAACCAATTGAATTTACCACAGGTGGACTCCCATTGTAGAAACATCAAGGATGATCAATGGAAACAGGATGCACCTGAGCTCAATTTCGAGTCTCATWGGGTTTGTCATTATAGGGTATTGTGTGTAGATTGTGGACTGGGGATTTAATCAATTTTGGAATAAGGCAGTGACGTAACAAAATGTGGAAAAAGTGAAGGGGTCTGAATACTTCCCGAATGCACTGTGTATGTAACATTTCTYCCTGAAAATAATACATGTAACATTTCTACCTCATTCACATATCAGTAGTAATGAAGGAATACAAATCCGCTAAAGAAAAACTGTCCTGTCTGGCTAGATGTTGTATGTAGGCTACAGCTCGCTGTTGTATAATTAGTTTGCGTTTGCGAGCTTGACAACATTAGCAAAACATTCACATTACAACTCTTCCTTAAGTCCTTGCAACGGTTCCGTCACAACCGTTTTTTGTAGATAAAATGTTTGACATAGTTCTTTTAACATCCTGTCATGTGTGCTTATTGTTTTACCATTGATATGTTCTAGGCTATTTTGAGACCTTAAGAAGGATCCGGTAATGCTGGAGTGTCTACCAATGGCATGTCCACATTTATGAAGTATTTATAAAATATAAATAGCCCACACTTTAGATGAAGTGATGCAAAAATACTTAACTAATGATTAGTAAAGGGTTTATAAGGACCTACAGTATATTACATCTAAGGAATGGAGTAATGATTAATACATGATAAATAAACAATTTACTAATTCATTATAAATGCTTTATTACGTGGAGTTATTATAAAGTGCTACTCAAAAAAGTTGTTAAAAGAATATAGTAAGATGCACACAGGCTGTTTAGATGTGTGCATGCTTGTTTGTGTTCCTATATGATGGAGGGGTTATGTTGGTTGGTTTGGTAGCAATTGTTGCTTCAGCAAAGCTTGAAAAGCGGGTACAGTAATAAACTTAGAACGCGGTGAACTTCCATACTAAGGCAAACTCAGTGTCTCAATAAAGATACATTTCACTTACTCTATTAACCCATTTCAGCCCAGGAATTAGGCAAGAGTTGATCTGTTCCTCCAACCATGGCCGCATGCGCATCCTCTCCACTGGCATGGTGGCCTGCAGACACAGAGCAAGGAGGAAATAAACAGTCAATTGAATGAATGAACCCTTCACTTCACTTCCTGAAGACAGCAACAGATCAGAAAACATCTGAGACCAAGTGGCCCATTTGGGGGATGACAACTCCCTGAGCTTATCAGCAACATCTGATCTCARACAGAGCAGAACCCAGTGCCAAAACACATCAAATACAGAGGGGCCACAACAACACACAATAATAGCTTCAGATGTGTTATATATCACATGTCGAACTGTACTCTGTTCATGTGTAATAAGGTGTTAATGAATCTTGAAAAGAGGTTAACGGTGCACGTGAGGCTCGTGATGACCATGACCTCTAGTTAGTGCTGCAAGTAGAGTAATCACGTTAGTGATCAAGGTCCACTCCAACAAAACGCAACAAACTCCTAAACCAATAAACTGTAACAGGTTATGAGAATGTTACTTTAATATATTTGCATATTGGGTTTATAGTACATATTCTATTAAGAACATTATGCCAATAAAATAACGAACGTGTAGTTATCATTTAGTCAACCCTGCAGTTGTAGCCTAGTAGTTYTGAAATTTACCAGAACCAAGCGTGTACCAATTCCATTATGCTTCCAATTTCTTTCCGAGCCTGATAATAACATACACAATGTAAAAGACAACTACCGATAAATGGTTACTTCAATGGTTTGTCGACATTCTGGTGCGCTATGCGCCACAGTTGGCAACAAATATACATTGCATCCGTCTCGCAAAGTCACGCTGTGGCCAAAACTGACAGCTGTTCAAGTTCACCAGAAAGCTGGCTGACATGTCAACACAAAAGTGAAAATAAACTTCATTCCATGTCGGATTGTCGGTTGCCCATGATCGGATCAACGTTCTATTACTTTCGATTAGGGTTTACATTGTCGCTTCATGATTCTATGGATACATAACTCTTCAGCAAAAACAACATGCGGAAACGTTACCTGCGATAAAGTGTTCTATTCAACTAGAGGTATCGACAGTCCTCTTGCCAGTCGCAAAGTTATCCCCGTGTAGTGTGTGATTTTGTGTACCYAAATGAAAACTATTAGCCTATTTCAGTGTCCAGATCGAAAGCAAAACAAGTAAAGGAAGTGCTTTGCGTGGAAAACCCCTCCCGATATATTCGTTTCACGTCGGCTGGACATAGATGGCGTTGTACGTAAGGGGTTCTGGAGCACGGAAGTCGTGCTCATTGGTCTACGGCTACGCCTCTGCAATCGACAGCTCAATTTCATTTTCACTTCCTCAAACCTCATCTGGTTGTATTCCAGTTTGCTAGGCTAGTGACCAATCCTCAAACAGGGCTTTCGTTTTTGAGATACCCCTACTCGAGGTATAAAAAAGCACAACCATATTTTAACATATCTCTAAGGTCTCCTAWAWACGAAATAGATGGTTGTATAAAAATATTTACCAGGTTTTCCTTTTGTTAGCTGTTCAATAGACAACTTTCCAAGTCATCTGTGATCTAAATCAGTGCTGTTTGGTCCTGCCTGACAAAAATAAAATCAGTAACATGTTTTTTGATGAGTGGCTATTGTAATTTGCTCTAAAGCACCCCCTAAACTAAAAAGTGAAGAGTATTGCCTGGCTCTGATATTGCTAGAATGTGGAATACAAGTCGTCGGTTAGCTGCCCTACATACACAGATAAACAACATTAGGATATCTTAATACAGCTTGGAAATATAGACCTGTAAACACACAGATACAATAGGTAGAAATATCAACTATTAATATTTATGATGAATTATTATGATGAACTTCACGTTTTGGTACGGTAACTGTTCAATAGACAACTTTCCAAGTACATTTWAAAAAAATGTTGTGGCTATTGTATTCATCTATAAGACAAGTGGGCTCAGACACTGAAAACTGTAATTTTCCAGCCAAATGTTCCTCTGTGGATTTTATATGTTTAACCCCTACTCATGCAATTACGTTAGGGGGCCCCCMAGATTTCACTCCAAATCCAATATGACGTCCAAAATCCAATATGACTGCCATATTACCACWAAATGGTGGTTTAATCAACTGTATACATACACATTTTAAATGAGAAATGTTTCAGATTTGTGTACTGTACTTATGACCTGTACTCAAMACTATTTTTGTTTACTTTAACTATGTTAGGAATCCAATATGCCCACCTGCCACGTTCACTGTCTTCAAATTCCCTGTCATAAATGAGCCAAGGCGCAGCGTGCATGTAATTCCACATCTTTAATTGAAGTGAAACCTTCACAAAAAACAGGTAAACAGAAACCGAACGTAACGCAACCGTGGCGCACACAAACACTCACAGAAAATAAATATCACTGGCAGAAAATAAATAATAAATAGAAAGATAAAAAGGCTCTCTAAGGTCAGGGCGTGACACCACCATATACACTCAAACACCTTTGTCTGGATATACACTACCGTTCAAAAGTTTGGGGTCATTTAGAAATGTCCTTGTTTTTCAAAGAAAAGCACATTTTTTGTCCATTAATTAATTATGGCTGTATTGAGTAGCTTGGATGAATAAGGTGCCCAGAGTAAACTGCCTGCTACTCAGGCCCAGTTGCTAATATATGCATATTATTAGTATATTTGGATAGAAAACACTCTGACGTTTCTAAAACTGTTTGAATGATGTCTGTGAGTATAACAGAACTCATATGGCAGGCAAAAACCTGAGAAAAAATCCAACCAGGAAGTGGGAAATCTGAGGTTTGTAGTTTTTCAACTCATCGCCTATCGAATATACAGTGGGATATTAGTCATGTTGCACTTCCTAAGGCTTCCAGTAGGTGTCAACATTCTTTAGAACCTTGTTTGATGCTTCTACTGTGAAGGAGGGGGGAATGCGAGCTCTTTGAGTCAGGGGTCTGGCAGAGTGGCATGAGCTGACCACGCGCGTTCACGTGAGAGTTAGACCTGCGTTCCATCGCATTTCTACAGACAAAAAATTATCCAGTTGGAACATTATTGAAGATTTATGTTAAAAACATCATAAAGATTGATTCTATACTTCGTTTGACATGTTTCTACGAACTGTAATATGACTTTTCGTCTGAACTTTCGCATGGACTTGTCCGCGCGTCGTGAGTTTGGATTGTGTACTGAACGCGCGAACAAAAAGGAGGTATTTGGTCATAAATGATGGACTTTATGGAACAAATCAAACATTTATTGTGGAACTGGGATTCCTGGGAGTGCATTCTGATCATCAAAGGTAAGTGAATATTTATAATGCTATTCTGGCATCTGTTGACTCCACAACATGGCGGATATCTTTATGGCTTGTTTGGGCTCTGAGCGCCGTACTCAGATTATAGCATGGTGTGCTTTTACCGTAAAGTTTTTTTGAAATCTGACACAGCGGTTGCATTAAGGAGAGGTTTATCTAAAGTTCCATGTTTAATACTTGTGTCTTTTATCAATGTTTATTATGAGTATTTCTGTAAATTGATGTGGCTCTCTGCAAAATCACCGGATGTTTTGGAGGCAAAACATTACTGAACATAACGCACCAATGTAAACTAAGATTTCTGTATATAAATATGAACTTTATCGAACAAACATACATGTATTATGTAACATGAAGTCCTATGAGTGTCATCTGATGAAGATCATCAAAGGTTAGTGATTCATTTTATCTCTATTTCTGCTTTTTGTGACTCCTCTCTTTGGCTGGAAAAATGGCTGTGTTTTTCTGTGAATAGGTGCTGACCTAACACAATGAGATGTTGTGCTTTCGTCGTAAAGCCTTTTTGAAATCAGACACTGTGGTGGGATTAACAACAAGTTTATCTTTAAAATGGTGTAAAATACTTGTATGTCTGAGGAATTTTAATTCTGAGATTTCTGTTGTTTTGAATTTGGCGCCCTGCACTTTCACTGGCTGTTGTCATATTGATCCCGTTAACGGGATCCCAGCCATAAGAAGTTAAAATATAATCAAGTTGATCAGAATGTTGTAAATGACTATTGCAGCTGGAAACGGCAGATTTTTTATGGGAATATCTACATAGGCGTACAGAGGCCCATTATCAGCAACCATAACTCCTGTGTTCCAATGGCACGTTGTYTTAGCTAATCCAGATTRATCATTTTAAAAGGCTAATTGATCATTAGATAACCCTTTTGCAATTACACTTGAAGTTTACATACACTTAGATTGGAGTCATTAAAACTKGTTTTTAAACCACTKCACAAATTTCTTGCTAACAAACTATAGTTTTGGCAAGTCGGTTAGGACATCTACTTTGTGCATGACACAAGTAATTTTTCCAACAATTGTTTACAGACAGATTATTTCACTTATAATTCACTGTATCACAATTCCAGTGGGTCAGAAGTTTACATACACTAAGTTGACTGAACCTGTAAACACCTTGAAAAATTCCAGAAAATTATGTCATGGCTTTAGAAGCTTCTGATAGGCTAATGGACATCATTTGAGTCAATTGGAGGTGTACCTGTAGATTTATTTCAAGGCCTACCTTCAAACTCAGTGCATATTTGCTTGACATCATGGGAAAATCAGAAGAAATCAGCCAAGACCTCAGAAAAAAAATTGTAGACTTCCACAAGTCTGGTTCATCCTTGGGAGCAATTTCCAAATGGCCCTTGGAAGTACACAAAGAGCTAATATTAATAATATGCATGTCAATCTCTCCTGGCTCAAAGTGGAGAGACTGACTTCATGACTACTTGTATTTATGAGAGGTATTGACATGTTGAATGCACTGAGCTGTCTATCTAAACTACTGGCACACAGCTCGGACACCCATGCATACCCCACAAGACATGCCACAAGAGGTCTCTTCACAGTCCCCGAGTCCAGAATAGACTATGGGAGGTGCACAGTACTACATAGAGCCATGACTACATGGAACTCTATTCCACATCAAGTAACTGATGCAAGTGGTAAAATTAGATTTTAAAAACAGATTAAAAAAACACGTTATGGAACAGCGGTGACTATGAAGCAACACAAACATAGGCACAGACACATGCATACACACACACACACACACACACGATAGCATACGCACTATACACACACATACACATGGATTTAGTACTGTAGATATGTGGTAATGGTGGAGTTGGTTGCCTGAGGGCACACAGTGTGTTGTGAAATCTGTGAATGTATTGTAATGTTTTTAAAATTGTATAAACTGCCTTAGTTATGCTGGACCCCAGGAAGAGTAGCTGCTGCCTTGGKATAATAAATAKAAATACAAAACTCATCCCAAACCATCTCATTTGTGTTGAGGTTAGGTGATTGTGGAGMCCAGGTCATCTGATGCAGCACCCCATCACTCTCCTTCTTAGTCAAATAGCCCTTACWCAGCCTGGAAGTATGTTTGATCATTGTCCTGTTGAAAAACAAATGATAGTCCCACTAAGCGCAAACCAGATGGGATGGCGTATCGCTGCAGAATGCTCTGGTAGCCATGCTGGTTAAGTGTGCCTTGAATTCAAAAMAAATCACAGACAGTGTCACCAGCAAAGGACCCCCACACCATCACACCTCCTCTTCCATGCTTAACGGTGGGAACCACACATGGGGAGATCATCTGTTCACCTACTCTAACGTCTCACAAAGATACGGTGGTTGGAACCAAAAATKAAAKATTTGATCATCAGACTAAAGGACAGACTTCCACCTGTCTAATGTCCATTGCTCATGGCTCTTGTCTTTGGCCCAAGCAAGTCTCTTCTTATTATTGGTGTCCTTCAGCAGTGGTTTCTTTGCAGCAATTCAACAATGAAGGCCTGATTCCTATGAACAGTTAATGTTGAGATGTGTCTGTGACTTGAACTCTGAAGCATTGATTTGGGCTGCAGTTTCTGAGGCTGGTAACTCTACTGAACTTATCCTCTGCAGCAGAGGTAACTCTGGGTCTTGCTTTCCTGTGGCGGTCCTCATGAGAACCAGTTTCATCATAGCGCTTGATGGTTTTTGAGACTCCACTTGAAGAAACTTTTTGTCGGATTGACTGACGTTTATGTCTTAAAGTAATGATGGACTGTTGTTTTTCTTTGCTTATTTGAGCTGTTCTTGCCATAATATGGACGTGGTCTTTTACCAAATAGGGCTATCGTCTAAGGCACTGCATCTCAGTGCTAGAGGCGTCACTACAGACCCTGATTCGATTCCAGACTGTATCACACCCGGCCGTGATTGGGAGTCCCATATGGCGGCGCACAATTGACCCAAGGTCATCCGGGTTTGTCACGCCCTGACCATAGAGAGCTTTTATTCTCTATGTTGGTTAGGTCAGGGTGTGATTTAGGGTGGGTCATCTKGGTGTTTATATGTCGATGTTGGCCTGTTATGGTTCCCAATCAGAGGCAGCTGTTTATCGTTGTCTCTGATTGGGGATCATATTTAGGCAGCCATTTCCCCTTTGTGCTTTGTGGGATCTTGTGTTTGTGTAGCTGCCTGTGAACAGCCCAGAACGTCACGTTTCGTTTGTTGAGTTTCAATTTATAAAAATATGTGGAACTCTATGCACGCTGCGCCTTGGTCCATTCATTATGACGAACGTGACAGGGTTAGGGTTTGGCCGGGTTAGGCCATCGTTGTAAATAAGACTTTGTTCTTAACTGACTTGCCTAGTTAAATAAAGGTTAAATAAAAAAATGTAAATACCTTGTCACAAAACAACTGATTGGCTCAGACACTTGAATGAGTAGGTGTGTCCAAACTTTTAACTGGTATTGTGTATGCATGTAAATATAATGCTCCTACCCAGAAGCAAGCAACTTAATGTAAATTGAAACACATAATGGTACATTGTTACTATACTACAACTTAGGCAGACACCCAAGACAGTACTTGTAGTTGTGATCAATGGGAATCCATCTCAATCGAGGAAAAATGTTGTTACAGCAACTTTAAGTGTAATTACTATGTACTTTCAATACTATTAAGCATTCTGCAGGGTATTTCAACATTTATTATTACTATGTAATTTTAAAGAAAAGTATCGTAACTACAATGTTTCTACACAGGAACAAGCAAATAAATGTAAAGTGAAACACACTTTATTTACTCATGTAATCAATATGTAGTTACTACGTTACAACATGGCAGACACCCAATACAGTACTTGTAGTTGTGATCAATGGGAATCCATCTCAATCTAGGAAAAATGTTGTTACAGCAACTTTAAGTGTAATTACTATGTACTTTCAATACTATTAAGCATTCTGCAGGGTATTTCAACATTTGTTATTACTATGTAATTTTAAAGAAAAGTATAGTAATAACTACAATGTTTCTACACAGGAACAAGCAAATAAATGTAAAGTGAAACACACTTTATTTACTCATGTAATCAATATGTAGTTACTACGTTACAACGCGTTTTTGATTATAGTAGGTGAAGTTTGGTAAAACACTTTCTTGAGGCTTGGTGCATAGRCTGTTGATCGAACAACGACCCCCAAAAACACAGAAAGCAACAAAACATGCTTATAACCCTGTCAGAAGAATGAAACACATTAATWTGCCGTAGGATCGTAGTTCCAAAGACATCGCATTGGTTGATATAAATGAAAAGYTTAGATTCTGTTGTTTACAGCAAAATAGAGCTTGCAGGGGTTACGTGKATTTAAAGGGCCGGTATTGACCGCTTTTTAAATTGAAGCAGC
This sequence comes from Salvelinus sp. IW2-2015, assembly GCF_002910315.2. Lineage (NCBI taxonomy): Eukaryota > Metazoa > Chordata > Actinopteri > Salmoniformes > Salmonidae > Salvelinus > Salvelinus sp. IW2-2015. The sequence goes on from NC_036839.1 coordinate 2,560,043, forward strand.
AAAGTTCCGGGTACTCCCGGCTCCTTTTGGCAAGTATTTGGCATGTTTTTACAAATGCAACCCCACTTGAAATTAGTGACGGTTGGATGTTTATATGTATTATTTTATAAAAATCACTAACTATTTGGAACRGAGTGTCCTTTTTGAGGCTCTGTGCAACAAACAACTCATCTGTAAGTATTCTATTCACATTGAATGGAAATGGAAAGGTCTCAGTTGCAACTCGGATAGTTCATCACAGTAGGCTCTTTTTTGAAAGATAACACTGACCCTACTTATGTGACAAACAATGTCTGATCTTACAGCTTGGAATGGTCTTGACAAGACATTTCCTCTAGGGGGTGCATACTACGAGTGAAAATCCTACAGTTGATATACTAATCAGATGTRTTTGAAGAGTTGAGAGAGTACTCCTGTCTTATTTTCTTTACCCAACCAGTACATCCACTCAATAAAACGGAGATGCTTCTTTAAACTTTTTTTGGGTCCGATTGCCCCTTAMCCTCCAGACRTGCCCCTTTATTGTCTGCCACACTCTTTCAATGTGACGTGTACTACATCCTGTGTGAGGATCCACTAAGTTGTCGGTGTGGTTGAACGTCCAGTGATTGTAACCCAGCCTGTTCAGAAACCTGACATACGATTTCCAGCAGCCATTCAGAATGGTGGAACCTCTTCGCACATGTTGTCAGATGAAAGGGATTAAAGTTTCCTGTGTACGGTTTTCCACCATTTTAAGAACTGTTGTGTTTGACCTCCAACATCCCAAACCTGTCTTCTCCACGTTGACCCCATCATTCCACGATTGCACTGAAAGATAGGAACAAGTGCATATTGTTATTTTGTGACAGGGAGTTAGTTGGCCAGTGGTTAGTCATGCCTTGAAATAGCGGGGATCAGTAAATCCATGGGAACTAGCATAATGTCACATATGACATAAGCTAAGGTCTGATGGGTGAAGTTGTATAYMGTTGAAAGACCCGAAACATGATCCTAGGAAACATCACTGATGATGTGTCCAAGAGCACAAATCAGATTTATTTATAAAGCCCTTCTTACATCAGCTGATGTCACAAAGTGCTGTACAGAAACCCAGCCTAAAACCCCAAACAGCAAGCAATGCAGGTGTAGAAGCACAGTGGCTAGGAAACCTCCCTAGAAAGGCCAGAACCTAGGAAGAAACCTCGAGAAGAACCAGGCTATGAGGGGTGGCCAGTCCTCTTCTGGCTGTGCCGGGTGGAGATTATAACCAGAACATGGCCAAGATGTTCAAATGTTCATAGATGACCAGCAGGGTCAAATAATAATAATCACAGTGGTTGTCGAGGGTGCAACAGGTCAGCACCTCAGGAGTAAATGTCAGTTGGCTTTTCATAGCAGATCATTCAGAGTACTTCTACCGCTCCTGCTGTCTCTAGAGAGTTGAAAACAGCAGGTCTGGGACAGGTAGCACGTCCGGTGAACAGGTCAGGGTTCCATAGCCGCAGGCAGAACAGTTGAAACTGGAGCATCAGCACGGCCAGGTGGACAGCAAGGAGTCATCAAGCCAGGTAGTCCTGAGGCATGGTCCTAGGGCTCAGTTCCTCCCAGAGAGAGAAAGAAAGAAAGAGAGAAAAGAGAGAAGAAAAGAAAGAAGAGAAAGGAGAAAGAAAGAGAGAAAAGGAGAGAAGAGGAGGAGAATTAGAGGGAGAATTAGAGAGAGCATACTTAAATTCACACCACGACCACCGGATAAGACGGGAGAAATACTCCAGATATAACAGACTGACCCTAGCCCCCGGACACATAAACTACTGCAGCATAAATACTGGATGCTGAGACAGGAGGGGTCGGGAGACACTGTGGCCCCATCCGATGATACCCCCGGACAGGGCCAAACAGGAAGGATATAACCCCACCCACTTTGCCAAAGCACAGCCCCCACACCACTAGAGGGATATCTTCAACCACCAACTTACCTTACTGACACAAGGCCGAGTACAGCCCACAAAGATCTCCGCCACGGCACAACCCAAGGGGGGGCGCCAACCCAGACAGGAAGATCACGTCAGTGACTCAACCAACTCAAGTGACGCACCCCTCCTAGGGACGGCATGGAAGAGCACCAGTAAGCCAGTGACTCAGCCCCTGTAATAGGGTTAGAGGCAGAGAATCCCAGTGGAGAGAGGGAAACTGGCCAGGCAGAGACAGCAAGGGCGGTTCGTTGCTCCAGAGCCTTTCCGTTCACCTTTACACTCCTGGGCCAGACTACACTCAATCATAGGACCTACTGYGGGAMGAGTCTTCAATAAAGACTTAAAGGTTGAGACCGAGTCTACGTCTCTCACATGGGTAYGCAGACCATTACATAAAATTGTAGCTCTATAGYAGAAAGCCCTGCTAAGCTGRTTGCTTAGAAATTCTAGGGACAGTAAGGAGGCCTGCGTCTTGTGACCGTAGCGTACATGTAGGTATGTACGGCAGGACCAAATCGGATAGATAGCATTACATGGGCTTGCTCTTACCTATGTAGGTTAGCAGTAATACCTTGAAATCAGCCCTTGCCATAACAGGAAGCCAGTGTAGAGGCTAGCACTGGAGTAATATGATCAACTTTTTTGGTTCTAGTCAAGATTRTAGCAGCCGTGTTTAGCACTAACTGAAGTTTATTTACATCAAATCAAATTTTATTGGTCACATACACATGGTTAGCAGATGCTAATGCGAGTGTAGCGAAATGCTTGTGCTTCTAGTTCCGACCATGCTGTAATATCTAAGTAATCTAACAATTTCACCACAATAAAGGAATGAATAAAGGAGAGCTAGCGTCCTCCACTGGGCACATTGACTTCAATACAAAACCTAGGATGACCATGGTTCTCACCCCCTTCCAGAGACTTACACAGTAATTATAACTTCTGGAGGACGTCCTCCAACCTAACAGAGCTCTTGCGTTGTCAACTGACATGTTTTCCACCCAATCAAAGGYTTGACTCAAAGAGAGAGAAAGACAATAGTTTCACAGTTTTGATAAATACATTTCTTCAAAACTGAAGGAGAAGCGAGCAAGAGAGAGAGAAAGAGAGTGGTGTGGGTAGAGGGAATGAGCTAGCAAATGCAGCTAGCTATTTTAGCCTACTCAAACACCCTGCTCAAACAAAGGGATGCTATATTAGCTAGCTGGCTATGACTATCCAACATTGTAACTCTTCCAAGTCAAGGTAAGCTTTTCGTTTGACAAATGTATTGCCACCAGGGACCGCCGGTGTAACTGCTAAACTGCTTACWGACTGTACACTGTACTGCATGACTGTAGCAGGTTAACTAACATGTTTGTTTTATTAGCTATGTTGACTATGACATTACTTTCGCTAATACGGTGACAACGAAGCTGTGTGTAGCGGTTAGCGGTTATGATATGTTTTGAAGAGGTTTTTTCGCATGGCCACAAACAGTTGATGTGCTGTGCACTGAAGTCCACAAGCGAAGGGAAAAGGTGAGAGGAGGAGAGCGCATAGATGTGAGAAGGAATATAACTTGGCTGCTATGAAAGTGAACTGTGTTTACATGTGATCAGGGGTGTAATCTTTCCGACGATCCTGTAGAAAAACGTTTCTTAATCTAAACGGAAGCAAACTGAACGAAACAGAGATTTTCATTGCCTGTCCATGTACCACCTATGTTGTAAACTTTCATTCATAGGCTAGGTTGTAGCAACCGATCTGCAATCAGTAGACAACGTGAGACACATTTGATAGTACCGAAGTAACAAATATTCTAGTGCCAAACTGTTTTTCAGGTTCTAGTATCGAAAAAGTACAGAAGTTTCAGTATACCGTACAACTCTGCAACCAACATCACCAAAACCCACAACAGGAAGGTGGAATGGTTGCACAGTTTCCACCAGTCTCAATGGCYTTTGTTCAGGACCATACTGCAGCCAACCTCTCTGCAGCAGGAACAGAAGTTACTCTGCGACCTTTCAGTGGCTGATAGATATTCATCCATAAGCAAATGTARTGATCGATGACAACATGTTTATTAAACCATTAACAACATACCAGCCATTTTCTAATATACTCTTATTTCAAAGCTCAGTATTTGTCTACAGACATACTGTGGGACAATGGGGACAGTTCAAAATAGAGAAACCATGCATGCCATCATGAATAAGTAACTAACGACAACTCAGAACATAGTCCTGTGGGCCGTCTGTTTGTGCTAGCGTGCTCACTACAGAGAGCATTGTTCACTCACTCTCACTATAGTGACTCGAACATTKGAATCAAACGTACAGTACCTGTGAGACCCAATCACATACTGTACATCCCTAACGATTGCRGCTCAAGACAGTTAGAGCAAACATTCAAATAGTTGCTAGGCTAGTAGCTACTGCTACAATACAATCACATTGTGAGGATCGTCACTGGAAACGAGAAGCAGGTACAGGGGGTGAACATTTAATAAACAACGGACATGAAACAAAACAGGAACAGCGTCTGGACAGGTGAAAAATAACGACATCAATGCTGACACAGGGAACAAAGTGAGGAGCAGACAGATATAGAGGGGGTAATCAACAAAGTAATGGAGTCCATGTGAGTCCAATATTGTATACAAATGTAGGCTAGATGGTTACAGTGGTCTTATTATACAATGTATGGCAAAGAGAGTAGCAGAGGACTGTAAAGCAGATAAGAAACAAACCTTAAATGAACTATACCTACAGTACCGCAGTCTGGTGGTGGTGGTTCGACGTCTAAAACAGCAGCCGCGTATTGGGCCAATGATTCCCTCAATTCACCCAGGACACTAATCAGGACAAATATGGTTGAATAATTGAATATGAATATATAAGCCACGTATCCAAGCAATTTCTAGCAGCAAGCTGTAGAAATGCAGTTAGCGTTACAATAATGAATTTTAATTGAGGGGCTTATTGCTCTCGTGGCTGTGTGACTGTGAGGAATGAGGCGCTGCAGAGCAGGAAAAAACAAGAGGGAAGAGGAATGGAGAGAGGAAGAAGGGTGGAAAGGAGTAGCAAGGAGTGAAGAGGGGAGGGAAGTGAGTAAGATGGGTGGAACAGGAGAGAGGAGAGAGCAGGTAGAGGGAGAAATGTTGCTGATGCAGGAGTGGCTGTTGTGGTATCCCAGGAGGTCTACCCCGGGGGATGGTAATAGAGGGGAGGTACGTGATGCGACGTTGGCTCCCTCTTCTGGGAGTACGTGAGCTGGGCACCCCGACACGGATAGCTCCAAGTGGAGGTAATTAGGAGAAAGTGCCAACCAGCTGTGGAGGCCAAATAAAAGGAGCACTGTGGCACACCGCGAGGAAGAACGTGGGAGAGACCGACACAGAGCAAAAGCGGAGAAGAAGGACCGAGCCAAATCTTCGTCATTTTCTTTGTTATGTTTATTTTATGTCCTGGTAAAGTTGTTTTTGCGGACTAAAACATCCCTGTCTCTGTGTTAATCTCTGCACGCTCAACCCAACACCCCATGGTTTACCACACTTTAAATAAGAGGAGGAAAGTGACAGAGAGGAAGAAGAGAATTCCCATTGACTCTACATGGTCAGCCAGCCTGTTCCCCACACACACACGTGGATGCGCGTACGCACAAACACACACCTACTGAAGAGTGGATCTGAGAAGGTGAATAAGGAAATATGAAGTTGACTGTACAGTAAGTGCATGTGTCTGACCATAAGCGACAGAGAGACAATGGCAGATTGGTTTAAAAGATATGCATACACAAATCCTCAATCTCATAATTCTATGTCAGAGAGTGTTGAGSTTGAGTTATGAGTTGATACTTATAATGTAAGATGAAAGAAATGAAAAGGGTGTACAGTGCCTTCAGAAAGTATTCACACCCCTTGACTATTTCCACATTTTGTTGTGTTACAGCTTGAATTTAAAATGTGTACAATTTAGATTTTCTGGTCACTGGCCTACACACAATATACACACAACGTCAAAGTATAATTATGTTCTTTGACTTTTTACAAATTAATTAGAAAATGAAAAGCTGAAATGTCTTGAGTCAATAACTATTCACACCATTTCTTGGCAAGCCTAAATAAGTTGCATGGACTCACTCTGTGTGCAATATAGTGTTTATCATGATTTTGAATGACTACCTCATCTCCTGTACCCCACAAATCCAATTATCTGTAAGGTCCCTCAGTCGAGCATTGGATTTCAAACACAGATTCAACCACAAAGACCAGGGAGGTTTTCCAATAATCACGCAAAAAAGGGCAGCTATTGGTAGATGGGTAAACATTTAAAAAAGCAAACGTTGGCTATTCCTTTGAGCATAGTAAAGTTATTAATTACACTTTGGATGGTGTATTAATACACCCAGTCTCTACAAAGCTACAGCCGTACTTCCTAACTCAGTTGCCGGAGCGGAAGGAAACCGCTCAGGGATTTCACCATGAGGCCATTGGTGTAAAACAGTTACAGAMTGTAATGGCTGTGATAGGAAAACTGAGGATGGATCAACAACGTTGTAGTTACTCCACAATACTAACCTAATTGACAGAGTGAAAAGGGAGCCTGTACAGAATACAAATATTCCAAAACATGCATCCTTTTTGCAGCAAGGCAATAAAGTAATACTGCAAAAAAATGTGGCAAAGCATATTCACACAAGTACTGGTATTTAACCCGTTCTCCTATGCTTAGTGTCCTCCGTACACAACTGAACAGCCAATACACCTCTGTTGCTAGACTGACCTTTGCCCAAATTCCTCACTCCTCCCCAACTCACGGCTGTCCTGCTGACTTGTACCAGACCTGTCTCTTATACACATCTAGATGTGTATAAGAGACAGGTTATTACTCCATAATACTAACCTAAATGACAGAGTGAAAAGAAGGAGCCTGTACAGAATACAAATATTCCAAAACATGCATCCTTTTTGCAGCAAGGCAATAAAGTAATACTGCAAAAAAATGTGGCAAAGCATATTCACACAAGTACTGGTATTTAACCCGTTCTCCTATGCTTAGTGTCCTCCGTACACAACTGAACAGCCAATACACCTCTGTTGCTAGACTGACCTTTGCCCAAATTCCTCACTCCTCCCCAACTCACGGCTGTCCTGCTGACTTGTACCAGACTGTGGCCCTTCTCATTGGATACCTGATGTCTAACAATAACATTCTGACAGAATGTAAATGTTCTACATTCCCCTCTCTGACATTAAAACGTCTTAGGGATAGGGTGTATTTTTCTCCATTTCCACCTGACTGACATGCCCAAAGTAAACTGCCTGTTGCTCAGGCCCAGAAGCCAGGATATGCATATAATTGGTAGCATTGGATAGAAAACACTTTGAAGTTTGTAGAAATATTAAAATAATGTATGAGACTATAACACAATTGATATGGCAGGCGAAAATCCAAAGAAAAACCAACCGGAAATGTTTTTGTTTTTGAGGTCCCAGGCTCTTATGATGGAAAGCTTTGGGTCCTATATAATTCCAGCTCCCAGATTGTAATTCCCATGGCTTCCACTAGATGTCATCAGTCTTTGTTCATTGTTTCAGGCTGGTTTCTTCAAAAACAATCAAGAATTTTGAGTTTTTGTACAAAGAGTTTGTTAGATAAAGAAGGATTTTATCTAACAAAACGACCATTCATGTTGTAGCTGGGACCCTTAGGATTGCAAACAGAGGAAGATTTTCAAAAGTAAGTGATTTATTTAATCGTTATTTGTGATTTTATGGAGCCTGTGCTGGTTGAAAAATAAGTTGATCTGGGGCACTGTCCTCAAACAATCGCATGGTATGCTTTCGCTGTAAAGACTATTGTAAATCGGACAATGCAGTTAGATTAACAAGAATTTAAGCTTTTAAATTATATAAGATACTTGTATGTTCATAAATGTTTAATATTACGATTATTTATTTGAATTGCGCGCCCTCCAATTTCACCGGATGTTGACGACAGGTGTCCCGCTAGTGTGGACGCCTAGCCTTAATTTAAGGATATTTAATATTTTCAACTTTAGAAGTCAGAACCCATCAGTCCTCCCTTTTGAACATTAACGCCATACTGTTCAAAATTATATAAACTTGGAAATTACTTATAAATTATCAAACAATGATAATAAAACATGAACAAAAAATAAAATATTTAGTGAACACCCTTGTTATAGTGTAAACTGTGGGTCCCAACAGTTGATAAGCAGCCACCTTCTGACACGTTCCGTTTACCATCACTTGTCCCAATCTTCTGGGAGATATATCTGGCTGTTAGAAATGGGGAAGAGATTAGTGGCTTTGGAAGAGTATCCAACATAACAAAGAGTCACATGTTTCTTAATCACATTCTGCAGGAGATGTGATGCTATTATTACAGCGAACTTCCCTTCTGGTGATGTGGCCTCCTGTATACAGGGATCTGTGTCTTCTCTTTCAAGCGTTGTGCCTTCTTTGACAAACCCATCACTGAAAGTTCACAACAGTGTCTGAAACGACTATATCTGCTACTCTCACCATGATCTGCGTATGTGTGYCATTCATTTTAACTTCATAGTAGTCTCTAAATTGTGCACAGTTAGCTGTCCTCCCTCTCCTACAAGCTATCTCCTGTAACAATATACATAGAGGAGTGGTATCATTCCCCAGAGACCATCACCCCTTCCTTAATTTATGAGCCTCACAGATCTCCACCCCAGTCACATTCCATTCCGCTCACCCAATTCCCTATAACGTTAATGCCTTGGTTCCAGCCAGACTCTGCAATTAACAGCCTTATGCAAACATTCTGTCTCAAACACAGGCCCTGTGTGTGCCTCGCCTCCTGCTGCAAATGCATTTGCACATAAATCATTCCATSTAACCCATAACACATTAGTCACTACTACTAATCCACTTCTATAGTTACAAATACACTAAAACATTCTCAAGACAATTGGTCAATTTCCAACAATCCCTCCTCTCGAACAATGATCTCTCATGTTCCATGACACCTAGAAACATGTTGACTTGAACAGGGAAGAGAGAAAACACATGTTTAATAACTTCACATCACCCTTGATGCGACTAAGACTGGGGAAAGAGCCAACCATCTGTTCTGGTGTATGCCCATGGGATGATAGTCTCCATCATCCTCGGGTTTCAAAGCAAGACACAGACTATGAGCCGAGTACAAGCCATATGTATTGATGTGCTTTAACATTAGGATTGTGATGACATTGTATAAACAAAACCCCTTCATGGTTGCCCCAAGCTATCATCTAGTGGGTTCTCTAATAACCTCCTTCTCAGAGAACACTAAAAGATAACGTTTCTAGGGAGAAAAACCCTCGCTAGACCCAATAAATTGGAGCTGTGTACCCTCCCCTTACAGCTTAGGAGCAGCACTCACTCTCTCYCTCTCTCCTTTCCGAATCTTAATTAAAACATTTGATAAATTATCCAACACAAATTGAATGAAAGTCCGCAGKGCATTACATTGAGTCTATCACTCGAATTCAAGCCCCTCGACCTAGCACACATTGTCACAGTTAGAAAGTACATTTACAAACATAGAAAATATATAAACAGTATGTGAGCGTTGAGCCAGTAACCAAAAGGTTGCTAGATCAAATCCCCCGAGCTGACAAGGTATAAATCTGTCGTTCTGCCCTGAGCAAGGCAGTTAACCCATTGTTCCCCGGGCGCCGAAGATGTGGATGTCGATTAAGGCAGCCGCCCGCACCTCTCTGATTCCCTGGTTGGGTTAAATGCGGAAGACACATTTCAGTTGAAGGCATTCAGTTGTACAACTGACTAGGTATCCCCCTTTAACTTTACTATTTATATTACAGATTTTAACCTCTCTTGGGTAGGGGGCAGTTTTTTCACTTCCGAATGAAAAGTATGCACAAAGTAAACTGCCTGTTACTCAGGCCCAGAAGCTAGGATATGCATATAATTGGTAGATTTGGATCGAAAACACTTGAGTTTCCAAAACGGTTAGAATAATGTTTGTGAGTATAACAGAACTGATATGGCAGGTGAAAACCTGATATAAATCCATCCAGGAAGTGGAATTATTTTCATGTGACTGTTATTCAACTCAATGCCTATAGAGAATTCAATGGGTTAGAAATCAGATTGCAGTTCCTATGGCTTCCACTAGATGTCAACAGTCTTTAGACATGGTTTCAGGCTTTTATTTTGAAAAACGACGAGTAAACAGCCATTTTGGTCAGAGGACAGAGGAACTTTGCAGACCTGATTCGGCGCGCTCACTTTCCTTTCTATTGAAAACGATATTGTCCGGTTAAAATATTGATTATAAAGACAATAAACAACCTGAGGATTAATTATAAATATCGTTTGACATGTTTCGACGAACTTTACCGGTACTTTTAGTATGTATTCGTCTGCCTGCTGTGACCGCCTTGGAGCCATTGGATTACTGAACAAAACGCACCAACAAAACAGAGTTTTTGGGACATTAAGAGGGACTTTATCGAATAAAACAAACATTTACTGTGTAACTGGGAGTCTTGTGAGTGCAACCATATGAAGATCATCAAAGGTAAGTGATTAATTTTATCGCTATTTCTGACTATTAGTGACTCCTCTACTTGGCTGGTAAATGTTTGTATGCTTTTTTACARGGGACGCTGTCCTCAGATAATCGCATGGTATGCTTTCGCCGTAAAGCCTTTTTGAAATCTGACACAGCGGCTGGATTAACAAGAAGTTAATCTTTAAGATGATGTATAACACTTGTATATTTTAAGAATGCTTATTATGTGTATTCCTGTATTTTGAATTTGGCGCTCTGTAATTTTACAGGATGTTGGCCAGGTGGGACGCTAGCATCCCACATACCCTAGAGAGGTTCACTTTTCTCATTACAGCRCCTGTTTGTCCCTGTTTTACTGTCGCAAGTGGCATGTTAATGACAGATRGGTATCATAAAGCATTCTTAGTCTAAATTACTACACATTTCGCAGTGTGCAGACCTCAACAATCAACCTGATACCTCAAATAAACAATTACGGGCACGGTTGACCACCCCCCCCCCCCTTCTTCCCGGCACTCATCTTCTGGCATCTTCAGATAGCTTTAGAGTTCATCTTCACAACGGTAGCCCATGATAATGTCCCGATTTCAATGTCTGAGAAATAATCACATTTTCCAAAGCACACGAGTCTCACCTAAGCCGCTACCACCATTCTGTACAGTCCATTCTGTCTGGTCCTTCTTCCCACCAGTACACCAGCAGTATGAGAGGAGATTGACAGTGATCTCTCTCCACGCTCACTCCACATGCACGGTCTCAGGARTCATGCCGTACTCCTGCCACTCATACCCAGTTTGTTGGCTCGAACTCAGGTCACAGGTAGGAGTGGTGAAAGACACTGTCATAGTGAGCCTTTGTCGCTATTCTTCAGCCGGTTAGAGGAGTTTTGAGGTTCACACACTGTTCTTGGTCAAATTATCCCTTCCGTGCATCAAGACACCATCTGTGGTCACCTTCGCTATAACTCGAGAGAGGACAGAYCAAAACAAGTCTTTTCACCATGTGACAAATGATTACATTCCCAATTTTCTTAATACCAAAATCTCCTAGACAAATGTCAAAGAGCATAACACGCTGTTGAAACCATTGTCCACATTGGCATATACTCCCTTATCATACTGGCAACCTCACCGCAGAGTTACCAGGTCTGGTAATTAGAGCGTTAACCCTTAGGGAGAAATCCCTACTACAGCAGACCCAATCTGGTGAGATTTGTATCGACACAAAGACAAAAACAAAAACAACAACAATACACTCAAGGTGGGGAAAACCTCAATTCACTTGGAGTAACTGTCAACCATTATCAACATATATTTTATTTTCATATGCATACTGAACAATAACCATTTGCATATTTACCAAAGGGCCAGGGACCCAGAGAACTGGTAATTTCCCCTTTGAACATGACTCCCATCGTGATTCAAACACAATCAACAATTTAGAATTTTCTGAGCTTGCAAGAAGTTTGCAAGAAGTTTTGGCCGTGCCAGTTACCTTTTAACAATATCTGGGTATTGTTACTGGCCCTATGGTCAGAGACATGGGTAGTAGCTGTATCGCTTTCGATTCTGCCCCTGTTACCTTGCTGAATGTAACTATTTTCCCTATCGTAAATGTTGCCAATTTGACGACCGCATGGCCACTCCCAACCATGGCCACTTTCATGAGTGCTTGCTGTTGCTCACTAATCAGTGAAGCAAATTTCTGCACAGCCGCACTTACCCTGAAATGATACGGTACAGGAAGGCCAAAAAGATCATCAAGGACAACAACCACCCGAGCCACTGCCTGTTCACCCCGTTACCATCCAGAAGGCGAGGTCAAAGCTGGGACCGAGAGAAAAATTGTTTCCATCTCAAGGCCATCAGACTGTTAAAACAGCCATCAGTAACACAGAGAGGATAATGCKTACATACAGACTTGAAATCATTGGCCACTCTAACAAATGGATCACTAGTCACTTTAATGCCATCATTTAATAATGATGTTTACATATCTTGCATTACTCATCCCATATGTATATTCTGTATTTCATACCATCTATTGCATCTTGCCTATGCCGCTCGGTCATTGCTCATCCATATATTTATATGTACATATTCTTATTCCATCCCTTTACCTAGATTTGTGTGTATTAGGTAGTTGTTGTGGAATTGTTAGATTACTTGTTGATAATTGCTGCCCTGTCGGAACTAGAACCACAAGTATTTCGCTACACTCGCAATAACATCTGCTAACCATGTGTATGTGACCAATAACATTTGATTTGATGAACAGAGGGCTCAGGCACCCCCATGCAGTCTCTCACCCAATGGTTGCTTTTCGCTGCCGAATGTATTGGTTGTAATTTTTTCCTCTCCACTTGATTTTTATTTTTCTTACTCTTGAATCCATTACCGGTACTTGGAGTGTGTTGTGCAGCGACAACACGTAAGTGCAAAGTGAGCCGAGTTAGATTCCACTCTCAAAGCATCCTMCTCTATTWCATCCATTACCCCTCAATTGCCGTTTTGATAACAGGTTTCAAACCTGCCATCAAAGCAGACGTACAAATTCCATCAATGTACTCACGTACCRGGTCTTATTGCAGCTGATTTTGGGTTTATCGGTTTGTCTTTTTTGTTGATAGAATGCTGACATCAAAACGCTGTGGTATTGAGCTTTTGATTTTACTTTTATGTCATTGTGTCAGAGTTTACTAGGAGTGGTGGGTTGGAGTCAGGCGCAGAGAGCAGAGGGTTCGGTAAATCGTAATTTATTCTCCGGCACAAAATGGTCACGCCAAAATACAGGGCGCATAAAACAGACCAGCCCAAACACAGGACCAAACAGTCCGGAGAAAACAAACACGTAAACACATCCACAACCAACAGAGTAACAATCCTGCACAAACCTAGGSGGACCTAACAGGCTTAAATAGACATAAATCAAGAAACGAAACAGGGAACAGGTGCAACCAATAAGACAAAACTGAAAAAGGGATCGGTGGCGGCTAGTAGACCGGCGACGACGACCGCGCCAGAACAGGCAGGGGAGTCACCTTCGGTGGGAGTCGTGACACATTGTGCCAAGTCACAATCGCATCTCTGAATGCTTTATTAGATTGGAATTTTCCATCTGACCAATTTTATCCAGTTTGCAAAATGTTTCCCATATTCGAGCCAATTTGGTAGAATGCTCGCGCGCCTCGTTCAGCGCCTCTATAGCTTTACTAAACTTTTCTTCCCCTAGTCACGTTTTAAAGGGAGAAATCGGGGACACCGGTCTCRATTTCAATAGTTATTATTCTGATGCCTCTCTCGAAGCTGTCTAGGGTGTTTACATCTCCGCACCCACGCTCTAATACACACAAATTTTAACTATTTTTCAGGTAGTGATATCCACTTCCCGGAGAGTAGTTATGGTATAGGTGCCTAATAATGTTGTCACTGGACCTCCCCAGGATTACCCTGTTCGGGACTTACCCTTAATGTACGAGATTTACCCTCCACATGGACTATCCTGCTCGGGACTTACCCTTTATGAGACTTACCCTCCACAGGGACTATCCTGCTCAGGACTTACCCTTTATCTATGAGACTTACCCTCCACAGGGACTATCCTGCTCGGGACTTACCCTTTATCTATGAGACTTACCCTCCACAGGGACTATCCTGCTCGGGACTTACCCTTTATCTACGACCGGTCGTAACACAATGGGACTTCTGAATAAGCTCAGGCTTTCTAGGTCTGTATTCTATTATTGTTCAGCCTATGATTCTCATCTCCCCAAGATGTCAAAATGAGTGGTAACAGTGTAGGAACTGTACATACCTTGTTTGTTGCCAGCTCCTGCTCCACTGATCTGGACTCTCTGGTTCGACTATAAATCGTGGTGAATCCTGTCGACAACACCAACTGTTAGGTTCTAKATAACACGGTAAAAACTGACGGACAACAATAAAAGTTCAAACCAAGTTTATTCACCGAAAGGGTCTGTTCAGCTGTCTGGCTGAAAAGACAAAAACATATTCACACAAGTACTGGTATTTAATCCTGTCTTCTATGCTGAGTCTCCTTACACATCTGAACAGCCAACACACCCCTGTTGCTAGACAGAACTTTAGTGATATCTGTTCTTCCCCACTTCAAATGAAATTCCTCACTGTTGACTTGTACCAGACTGTGGCCCTTCTCCTTCCCACAGGATCCCTGATGTCTAACAATAACATATTCTGACAGAATGTAAATGTTCTACATTCCCCGCTCTCCCTCAGTGACATGGATAAGGATATTTCATATTTTCAAGTTTAGAAGTCAGAACRCATCACTTGTAATCGTTAAGTACTGGGAAGTTTTAAAGGATAAAAACGGAATGGAGCTAGGCACAGGCAAAATCCTACAGGAAACCGGTTCAGTCTGCTTTCCACCAGACACTGGGAGATGAATTCACCTTTCAGCAGGACAATAACCTAAAATACAAGGCCAAATCTACACTGGAGTTGCATACCAAAAAGACAGTGAATGTTCCTGAGTGGACGAGTTACAGTTTTGACTCAAATCTACGGCAAGACCCACACATGGTTGTCTAGTAATGATAACAATTTCTAAACACATGTTTTTACTTTGTCATTATGGGGTATTGTGTGTAGATGGGTGAAAACAATATATAGATTTTATCCATTTTGAATTCAAAACAAAATGTATAATAAGTCAAAGGGTATGAATCATTTCTGAACTGTAATTGTATCAAACAAAACCTGCTCAGTGGCAAGATGCTATCTGTTGAATATTATCCCGGTATTTTACATATGTTCCATCCAGAGAATAAATAAATGTTCTCCCGGGTAGGCCGATATTTCCTGGCAAATCCCGAAGTGTCATTCAAAATCATTATAAAGCATATACAGTAAATAGACATATGTCTGGATTTGATTAGAGCTTCGAAAATTACAGCCTGATGCTACCTGAGTCCCAAATGTAGTGCACGTAGGACTCTGGTCAAAAGTAGTAAACTATATAGGGAGCCATTTGCATGTGTTTACACAGGCAGCCCAATTCTGATATTTCTTTCATTAATTGGTCTTTTGACCAATCAGATCAGCTCTTTTGCCAACAATTAGGCAAAACATCAGAATTGGGCTTCCCGTGTAAATGCAGCCTATGGACAGGGTTGGGGTGTAACGGATTACATGTAATCCGTTTTGCTATCACAGACTGGAACATGTTCCGGGATTCTTCCGATGGCATTGAGGAGTACACCACATCAGTCACTGGCTTTATCAATAAGTGCATCGAGGATGTCGTCCCCACAGTGACTGTATGGATATACCCCACCCAGAAGCCATGGATTACAGGCAACATCAGCACCGAGCTAAAGGCTAGAGCTGCCGCTTTCAAGGAGCAGGACACTAATCCGGGTGCTTATAAGAAATCCTGCTATGCCCTCAGACGAACCATCAAACAGGCAAACTGTCAATACAGGACTAAGATTGAATTGTACTACACCGGCTCTGATGCTCGTCGGATGTGGCAGGTCTTGCAAATTATTATGGACTACAAAGGGAAACCCAGCCGTGAGCTGCCCAGTGACTGACGCGAGCCTACCAGARGGGCCAAATGCCMTTGATGCTCGTTTCGAGGCAAGCAACACTGAAGCATGCACGAGAGCACCAGCTGTTCCGGATGACTGTGTGATCACGCTCTCCGTAGCCAATGTGAGCAAGACCTTTAAATAGGTCAACATTCACAGGGCCGCGGGGCCAGATGGATTAACAGGATGTGTACTAAGAGCATGCGTGGAACAACTGGCAAGTGTCTTTACTGATATTTTCAACCTCTCCCTGACTGAGTCTGTAATACCTACATGTTTCAAGCAGACCACCATAGTCTCTGTGCCCAAGAAAGTGAAGGTAACCTYCCTAAATGACTACCGTCCCGTAGCATTCACGTCGGTAGCCATGAAGTGCTATYACAGGCTGGTCATGGCTCACATCAACACCATCATCCCAGAAATCCTAGACCCACTCATATTCGCATACTGCCCCAACAGATCCACAGATGACGCAATCTCAATCGCACTCCACACRGCGCTTTCCCACCAGGACAAAAGGAACACCTATGTGAGGATGCTATTCATTGACTACAGCTCAGCGTTTAACACCATAGTGCCCACAAAGCTCATCACTAAGCTAAAGACCCTGGGACTAAACGCCTCCCTCTGCAACTGGATCCTGGACTTCTTGACGGGCCACCCCCAGGTGGTAAGGGTAGACAATAATACATCTGCCACGCTAATCCTCAACATAGGGGTTTGTGCTTAGTCCCCTCCTGTACTCCCTGTTCACCTATGACTGCATGGCCAGGCATGACTCCAACACCATCATTAAGTTTGCTGATGACACAACGGTGGTAGTTCTGATCAATGACAGTGATGAGACAGCCTATAAGGAGGTCAGAGACCTGGCAGTGTAGTGCCAGGACAACAACCTTTCCCTCAACATGACCAAGACAAATGAGATGACCCCCATTCACATCGACAGMGCTGTAGTGGAGCAGGTAGAGAGTTAGGTTCCTTGGTGTCCACATCACCAACAAACTATCATGGTCCAAACACACCAAGAAAGTCATMAAGAGGGCACAACGCCTTTTCCCCCTCAGGAGACTGAAAACATTTGGCATGGGTCTCCAGATCCTCAAAAAGAGGCAGATGACCACAGGATGAACCCAAAGTGGATTATGGTGCCCCCAATATATATGGGAGGAGTGACTAACCATTATTGATATAAGCTATATAAGATACAGCATGGTCTGTAAAGGGTAGACTCTCGGCTCGACAGTCAAGGCTGTTAAGTTAACCTCATTATTGCAATAATAACAATTGACCCCCTCCCCCCCTTGTTTTTACAGTGCTGCTACTCACTGTTTATTATCTATGCATAGTCACTTTACCCCTACCGACATGTACAAATTACCTCGACTAGCCTGTACCCCTGCACACTCACACGATATTAATTCCGCCTGAATTTAGCCTCATTGTCATTTTTTACAGTAGTTGATTTAGTAAATATTTGCTTAAAACTACATTGTTGGTTAACGGCTTGTAAGTAAGCCTTTCACAGTAAGGTCTACACCTGTTGTATTTGGCGCATGTGACAAATACAAATCTGATTGTTTGATTGATGTCTGCCACATCTGTGAATGTGGAATGTGTTTTGTTTGTTGATTGAAAAACAAGAAAACGTTAAAAAAAAWAWWWAAAAWWATAATAAACATTCTTTTTCGATTTAACTATACTCAATATATTCACGTCACCAAAATAATTGATTAAAACACACTGTTTTGCAATGAATGTCTACAGTAGCCTCAACATCACTCCGTAGGGTAGCACCATGGACAGCTGGCTTCCGTTCTCCTGTGGGTACATTGACTTCAATACAAAATCTAGGAGGCTCGTGGTTCTCACCCCCGTCCAGAGGYTAATTATGACACAGTAATTATGACAACTTCCGGAGGACATCCTTCAACCTTTCAGAGCTCTTGCAGCATCAACTGACATGTTGTCCACCCAATCAAAGGATCAGAATGAATCTAGTACTGAAAGCATAAGCTACAGCTAGCTAGCACTGCATAACAATGTGGTCAGTTGTCTCAAAGAGAGAGAAAGACAATAGTTTCACAGTTTTGAACTTATTCATTTCTTATAAAATGAAGAAGCAAGAGAAAGAGAAACAGGGAGAGAGAGAGAGAGAGAGAGAGTGGGTAGAGTGATTGACTAAAGAGAGTTGGAGGAGGAGAAGACGAGGGGCGCTATGGGCCACAGTGAGT
The DNA here is from genome assembly GCF_002910315.2 of Salvelinus sp. IW2-2015. Classification (NCBI taxonomy): domain Eukaryota; kingdom Metazoa; phylum Chordata; class Actinopteri; order Salmoniformes; family Salmonidae; genus Salvelinus; species Salvelinus sp. IW2-2015. The sequence continues at coordinate 2,578,365 of NC_036839.1, forward strand.
GTGAAAGTCCACAGCCAGAGGGAGAGAGCAAAGTAATTAGGTTAAGTATCTATAATCCCCTCAGCTCGGGAAAGCACCACGTACACAAAAAGATACAGTATACAGGATACACACATGTAACTGGCATGTACTCATAGGCTATACTCATAAATGACATGCAGTGGGCCCTCATTGAAAAGTTGCATCATACCGCAGCACAGCTTGCTGGATGCTGCGGTATAGCATGGGAGTGTTGGAGTGCATGACGTCATAGTATTTTATTGTCAGCCATTGTTGCCATTAATGCTAGTTCAACCACAGAGGTCCATGCAGGCCAGACATTTTGATTGCTATACCCTATCTGAAAGAGCATATTCCAAGGTGTTTAATTAACCTAGTTTTGCCAAACACAACAAATTGTGAAGATTGTGTTCTGTTTCAAAATAAAACTTTTTCCWAGAATAACTGCAGCTCCATGCGTACTGATGACAATCACCAAATACTAATTTGGGGAAAATATTTGATTCTATTTTATTATGTTATATTCCATCATATTCATATTGTAAAGGGCTGGGGWATATAAATGTGTGACGTCTGCTACGTAAATGAACAAGTACATTTAATTGACATGGCGTAGCCATGGCCTCAGCTACTACAGCACAGATAATTACATCTTAAAACATTCTATTCTGTTATTTTGAAATAAATTGTCTTAGTACCATGTTTTTATGACCTTCTTAAATAAAATATTAATGATTTCTTTATGATTATCGATATGAAATGTATATACTGTATTAGACTGGCAGCTATTGGTAGGCTACTAGTCAAGTTCCGGCTATTCCACTGTTAATACGCATACGGTGCAGCAGACCTTTGACTTTTAAGACATTTCTCTCAATGTAGGCCTACTCRAGAGTGTAAAATACACATATTTAGGAAATGTCAGGGACAAGTGGGTTCAAGGTTTTCGTTTAAATTAAGATATTGAAATGACATGGCGCTGTAGACCTAAGAGTCCTGTTTACTGTAGCTGTCGTAACGTAATTTACTTATTGTCCTAAAGGCCTACTTCAATATATAAATATATATACAGCTGAAGTTGGAAGTTGACATACACTTCACAAATTTCTTGTTAAAACCTCTTTGGGATAGGCGTACCAATAGCGCCCGGCCTAGACAACATCTGGTGAAATTGCAGAGCGCGAAATTTAAATTACAAAAATCGTAATATTAAACATTCATGAAAATAGAAGTGTCATACATCATTTAAAAGCTTAACTTCTTGTTAATCCAGCTGCGTTGTCAGATTTCAAAAAGGCTTTATGACAAAAGCACACCATGCGATTATCTGAGGACAGCATTGCATACATTTTCCAACCAAGCAGAGGCATCACGAAAATCAGAAATAGCGATAGAATAAATCACTTACCTTTGAAGATCTTCATCTGGTTGCAATCACAAGGGTCCCAGCTACATAACAAATGGTCCTTTTTTTCGATAAAGTCCTTTATATACCAAAAAAGTCAATTTTGTTGGCGCGCTTCATTCAATAATGCACCGGTTTCCCTCATTCAAAATGCATACAAATGAATCCCGTAAGTTACCAATAAACTTATTTGTTTCTAATCAATCCTCAGGTACCCTAATATGTAAATAAACTATAAAATTGAAGACGGAAAATAGTATGTTCATTATCGGAGATAAATAACGAAGTGCGCGCCCTCACCGGAACGRACTACAAACACTACAGCCAAAATGGGAGCCACTTACAAAAACTACAAATTCTAACTCATTTAAAAAAAAAACAGGCCCAAAACTCTTTCTAGAGACTGTTGATATCTAGTGGAAGCCCTAGGAACTGCAATRTGGGAGGTATTCCTTTTATATTCCCATTGACAGCCATTGRAATCAGTGGTGAGCTGGGGGAAAACAATTCTGGATGGATTGTCTTCGGGTTTTCGCCTACCATATCAGTTCTGTTATATTCAGACATTATWTTAACAGTTTTGGAAACTTTAGAGTGTTTTCTATCCAATACTACCAATATGCATATCCTAGCTTCTGGGCCTGAGTAACAGGRYGTTTACTTTGGGCACCTCATTCATCCAAACTTCCGAATACTGCCCCCTAACCCGAAAAAGTTTTAACAAACTATAGTTTTGGCAAGTCGGTTAGGACATGTACTTTGTGCATGACACAAGTAATTTTTCCAACAATTGTTCACAGACAGATTATTTCACTTATAAGTCACTGTATCATTTACATACACTAAGTTGACTGTGGCTTTCAACGGCTTGGAAAATTCCAGAAAATTATGTCATAGTTTTAGAAGCTTCTGATAGGCTAATTGACATCATTTGAGTCAGTTGGAGGTGTACCTGTGGATGTATTTCAAGGCCTACCTTCAAACTCAGTGCCTCTTTGCTTGACATCATGGGAAAATCAAAATAAATCAGCCAAGACCTCAGAAAATAAATTGTAGTCTGGTTCAACAAGTCTGGTTCATCCTTGGGAGCAATTTCCAAACGCCTGAAGGMACCACGTTCATCTGTACAAACAATAGTACGCAAGTTTAACACCATGGGACCACGCAGCCGTCATACCGCTCAGGAAGGAGACGCGTTCTGTCTCCTAGAGATGAACGTACTTTGGTGCGAAAAGTGCAAATCAATCCCAGAACAACAGCAAAGGACCTTGTGAAGATGCTGGAGGAAACCGGGACAAAAGTATCTATATCCACAGTAAAACGAGTCCTATATATCAACATAACCTGAAAAGCCGCTCAGCAAGGAAGAAGCCACTGCTCGAAAACCGCATAAAAAAAGCCAGACTACGMTTTGCAACTGCACATGGGGACAAAGATCGTACTTTTTGGAGAAATATCCTCTGGTCTGATGAAACAAAATAGAACTGTTTGGCCATAATGACCATCGTTATGTTTGGAGGAACAAGGGGGAGGTTTGCATGCCGAAGAACACCATCCCAACTGTGAAGCATGGGGTGGCAGCATCAAGTTGTGGGGGTGCTTTGCTGCAGGAGGGACTGGTGCACTTCACAAAATAGATGGCAGGAAAATTATGTGGATATATTGAAGCAACATCTCAAGACAGCAGTCAGGATGTTAAAGCTTGGTCGCAAATGGGTCTTCCAAATGGACAATGACCCCAAGCATACTTCCAAAGTTGTGGCAAAATGGCTTAAGGACAACAATGTCAAGGTATTGGAGTAGCCATCACAAAGCCTTGACCTCAATCCTATAGAAAATTTGTGGGCAGAACTGAAAAAGCGTGTGCGAGCAAGGAGGCCTACAAACCTGACTCTGTTACAGGAGTAATGGGCCAAAAATCACCCAACTTATTGTGGGAAGCTTGTGGAAGGCTACCCAAAATGTTTGACCCAAGTTAAACAATTTAAAGGCAATGCTACCGAATACTAATTGAGTGTATGTAGACTTCTGACCCACTGGGAATGTGATGAAAGAAATAAAAGCTGAAATAAATAATTTTCTCTACTATTATTCTGACATTTCACATTTTTWAAATAAATAGTGATCCTAACTGACCTAAGACAGGGAATTTTTACTAGAATTAAATGTCAGGAATTGTGAAAAACAGAGTTGAAATGTATTTGGCTAAGGTGTATGTAAACTTTCGACTTGAACTGTATATCAATCATTAATTCATTTGTGCATGTCATCACACACAATACAAGTCATCCACGTCTTAAATACAATCTAGCATTTTAGTTATAAAACAACATAACAAAGGGAACCTTGAATAATTAAACAATGAATAAACCACAACATGTCAGCTAAAGCGATWGAATTCACAAATGCACGTGAATGTTTTTAATCTTGGCTGTACTAAGGACATTAAAATATTTTTTTAATGGGATTGATTACAATTTGTTTGTAAATTATTATTGTATTTGTTGTGCTGTTTATACTGTTTGAAATTTAGCTTAATTGAATTGATTAATATTATGGTGTTTTTATTCCAAGATAAACAAAAATGCATTTTACAGTACCCTGTAGGCCTCAGGGTTTCCATTAGGAAAATGTGGCGTTGTACAACGTGAKAGGTCGGGAGTAGCCTAGGCAACTAAGCGACTGCGAGTGAAAATCYAAATAATCCGAACATTTCCACAGCCTAATTGTAGCCTAACCAATAGCAACAGGAGATTCAGTGAAAATAAAAATCTGATTGATTTATCAATACCAGTCCCCATGCTTGTCTCAAAGCAGCGTGAAATGGTGCTGAAATAGTTGACCACACACGGGTAGGCTATTCCTGTGTCTACACAGGCAACCCAATTCTGATATTTTTTTCCACTAATTGGTCTTTTGACCAATCAGATCAGCTCTGAAAAAGATCTGAAGTGCAAAGATCTGATGTGATTTGTCAAAACACCAATTAGTGGGAAAAAGATCATAAGTGKTTTGCCTGTGTAAACACAGCCATATTGGTGAACTCAAGGAATAACATACTGTATCACACATTGAGATGAAAAGCATGACMTAATAATACAAGTTAGCATTTTCGCTTACTGATCTTTTGATTAACTTTTTCAGGGGTGGGTTATTAAGCTATACCCTTGTTCAACGCCTCAGTCTGATAAGGAATATTTACTGTCTGTGAGCCATAAAAGCACGAGGCACTGGGCAGTGCTGGGACCTGGTTGGTTGTGCTGAGGGGAAATGAGGACAGGTTGGGTAGGAGTGTAGTTAGTGTACAGTAACCTCACTGAATGTGGTGTAGCGGTTATCTGTGTTTATATGGAGTAAAAATGCCTAGACAGGTGCAGAGTCCACTGCCCAGAGAGAGAGAGAGCGAGAGCACACAAATGAATCTAGACTCACCATGCTGTTAAATGAGGCGAGGCAAGGCAATCCATTCGCAAAAGCACATGCACTGATGCTGAGTGAGTCAAAACAGCATGTTTAAGTTAGGGCTGGGAATTGCCAGGGACATCACAAGACAATATTATCATGATACTTGCTGATACAATATGRGATTCTCACGATTCTATATCTATTGGGATTCAATACTGTGATATTAATGCAATTTGATATTCCAAACATATTGCTCACTATATGACTGCTGCAGAGGCAGGAGAGAGCATGAGAAAATTCGTTTTCATAAGTCAAGGAAATAAGTGCTGAAAACACGTTGGCTCACTATATAAAAAGAAGATGGAGAACAAGATATAGGATTAAAAAAAAACAGGGGTTTTGGCACAGGTACAGCCTACTAGTGCTAGCTGACGTTACCTAGCAGAAAATGTATAAATATTGCGATATGTAGTTGACACAACTGTATGAATTTTTCCCCCAATCCCTAGTTTGGGGCTATGGTGTGTTATATGGTGTGTTATAGCCCTTTGACTTTGACTTCACCCCTCATCTGCAGATCTCCCAACCCCTCTGGCTCCTATTTGGAAAATTGCTGAAAATAAGGGGGGGGAACTTCACTCCACTGGGTGGAATGACACTTGGCAAAGATAAAGGGCAGCTGGGTTAATCACCTGGTTTAACCTACAGAACTACTGTGGTGACCTGAGACAGCCTCTATATTAATGTTGTGTATAGCATTCATCCCAAATTGCACCCTGCTCCCTATGTAGTGCACTACTTTTGATGTGTATTGAGGTGTGTATTGGAGAAAGGTATACAGCAGCATGTCTGATATCAGGTTATGATTGGAATAAGAAAAGCTCCAAGCTTCTACGATTWGACCAGCCAGGCCAGCACCATTTTGGGCCTTATTTGACTTTCTCACTTCTATCACTACCATTGAATGTCACCTACCATCCTGAACACAGAATCTGGGTATTGCAATATGCATTCATCTTTATTTACAGCCATACTTGTCTAGCCTAATTGTTTTGATTTGACAACGATGTTAACCCATTTAGAATAACGGGTCCCAGGTTCCAACACTGTGAATCTAGTTTTACTGAAGAATCTGTTTCATATGATTGRGTTTTGCTTTTCAGGTTGTGTTTTCTTTTCATATGTGGCGTAATTGATGTGTACCTGTACATACACAGTACCTGTACATACACTCAAGAAAACAATGATAGCATAATTCAACTATTTCTAAGACTTTACTGAMTTACAGTAAATAGAAGGAAATCAGTCAATTGAAATACATTCATTAGGCCCTAATCTWTGGATTTAACATGACTGGGAATACAGATCTGCATCTATTMGTCACATACCTTAAAAAAATAGGTAGGGGTGTGGATCAGAAATCCAGTCAGTYTCTGGTGTGACCATCCTTTGTGTCATGCAGTGCGACACATCTCCTTCGCATAGAGTTGATCAGGCTGTTGATTGTGGAATGTTGTCCCACTCCTCTTCAATGGCTATGCGAAGTTGCTGGATATTGGCAGGAACTGGAACACGCTGTCGTACYCGTCAATCCAGAGCATCCCAAACCTGCTCATTGGGTGACTTGTCTGGTTAGTATGCAGGCCATGGAAGAYCATGGACGTTTTCAGCTTCCAGGAATTGTGTTCAGATCCTTGCGACATGGGGCTGTGCATTATCATGCTGAAATATGAGGGGATGGTGGCAGATGAATGGCACGACAATGGGCCTCAGGATCGCATCACGGTATCGCTGTACATTCAAATTGCCATCGGTAAAATACAATTGTGTTCATTGTCCATAGCTTATGCCTGCCCATATCATAACCCCACCGCCATCATGGGGCACTCTGTTAATAACATTGGCATCAGCAAACCGCTCACGATGCCATTCACACTGTCTGCCATCTGCCTGACAGAGTTGAAACCCAGGATTCATCCATGAAGAGCACACTTCTCCAGCGTGCCACTGGCCATTAAAGGTTACCATTTGCCCACTGAAGTCGGTCATGACGCCGGACAGCAGTCAGGTCAAGACCCTTGTTACGTACGCCTCTAGGAAGAGGGAACGCAACACCCTGCTACAACTCAACTCCCCGTGGAGTGAAAGAGGTATGGGACTSTAGGTGCGAGTAAGGATGACAAAAGGCAGAAAATTACAGTTTACAGGGAATTTATTCCATCACACGGTAATTTTGGGGAAAAGGGGCTGGACAGAACCAACGCAAAGAAAGTAAATATCAAAGCCCCCTCTCCTACCTTACCTGCCTACCCACTACTTACCTAACTAGCACCACCTGGTGCACTAACCAAAATACAGGGGATGGCCCGCCCAGGTCTTACCTAGTGTGCATAGACAGTGAATACTACGGGTTATGTATGCCCGCAGGCCTCTTGCCTAAGCACTCTCAAGGTGCCTTCCCCTTCCCCCCTGGGACCAAAAACAGAATAACAAAAACAATTTCAATAATCAAAACTGCATCCTATTGGCACACAACAGACACAACCAATCAGCTCTCTCACTCAACACAGGACACACTAATCATCTTTCTCCTAACAACAACCAACACAGAATATCACCCTCATCTCTCTTCTCTCAGCAATCATCTCCTCTGACAAAGGAACACTGGCTTTTCTAGCTTCAGAAGGAGTTGGTAATTGAAGACAGSTGMTCCTGACGAGAGGGCGGAGTCAGCTCCAATCATCAATGGGGCCGACCAATCAACTGCTTAGAGGAATCCGGGAAGCCATCCTGAAACACACACATACAAAACCACAACACAGAAACTGGGGAACGTAACAACCCTGGTGAGGACGATGAGCACGCAGATGAGCTTCCCTGAAACGGTTTCTGACCGTTTGTGCAGAAATTCTTCGGTTGTGCAAACCCACAGTTTCATCAGCTGTCCAGGAGACTGGTCTCAGACAATCCTGCAGGTGAAGAACCCGGATGTGGAGGTCCTGGGCTGGTGTGGTTYCGCGTGTTCTGCGGTTGTGAGGCCGGTTGGACGTACTGCCAGGTTCTCTAAAACAACGTTGGAGGCGGCTTATGGTAGATAKATGAACATTKAWTTATCTGTCAGCAGCTCTGGTGGACATTCCTGCAGTCAGCATGCCAATTGCATGCTTAGAAGTGYCCTTTTATTGTCCCTACTAGGTGCACCTGAAATGAACATTCAATTCTCTGGCAGCAGCTCTGGTGGACATTCCTGCAGTCAGCATGCTAAMTGCATGCTTAGACTGGCCTTTTGTTGTCCCCAKCAGGTMCACCTGTGTAATGATCATGCTGTTTAATCAGCTACTGAGGTTAAAAAAATTAATAATAAGCACAGGTACTGTAACAGTCACATAAGGTACCCACAGAGGCCAAGGTAAGTACATTTGTTGGGATTACTGTGTAGTCTCGTATACCCGACCCAAGGCAAAAGGTGGTGGACGGGTTTTGGGTCATTAAATATTTTGTGGCTGAAGGGCGGGTTGAATAAAAATAAACAATACCTTAAACATCCATAAATGTATAATAACTGGGCAATTTATATTGGCTACATTAAGGTTGTTCTTTCATTATTTTAGGCTGTCTGGTGTTACTGCTTTAGCTTAAACTTCAGGGCTTAACTGCATGCGGGCCAAATAGCCTACACAGCCKATCGCCAAATAATGCTTTCGTGAATGGGCAGATAAACTTCAATCCACTGAGGCAAAAAGGACATTGTCGAAGTTTAATTCAATAAGACAAAAGCTGCAAAAGGAGAGTTGAAAATAAAGAGAAGGGAGGGCCAGAAAAGTAATGTTTGGAAAATATTTGGTTAAGTGGTAAAAAAGGATAATAGCAGTGCCAGCTATGTTATGTGTGGTGATTTGTGAGGCTCTATACAAATTCAACAGTCACAAGACAGGACTTCAAATAAGCCTATGGCATGTCAAGGGAACTGTAGCCTACTGTTTAGATGGGTTAAATGGAAACTGAAATCTGTACATTGACTAACCAGAATAACCTACTGTTTTTTGGCAAATTCCAAATACTCTGATGATACTAGTCCCGTGCGAATCGACATCTCTGTGTTTGAGAGAAATGTCAGAGTTCGACAGGTGTTGCTCGTGGTTTGAGCAAGAAAACAATAACTTATTAGATACATTGAATGAAGTGCTGCACATAGCCTATATGAAGGGTCTACATGTACCAACTTTCACAGTGAATGCTTATGTTTATACGTTTTGTGCGAATGAATATCGCCAAATACATAATCSTAAAATATTGGGCCTATTTAACGTAAACGTTGGTGTTAATAGGTGGTTTCGTATGGTTTAGAAACTTGGGAARCAAGCTCATATTCAGTGTAGCTTGTTATCGCCTGCACTTCTTGAAATATCTTCACGCCTAGAAAAAAACCTCTAGGCTTCAGTCATTACAGTCAATTTATAGAAAAGAAAGAAAATTACAGGCGGAAGTTTGTAAAAAAACGAATCCCATCGGAATCGTCCTCTGGAATAACAGACATTTTGGGGTAATAAATACATAACTAATGTTCTCTAGTCATACTAGTCCAGTGTGAATAGGACTATAGCCTTAATAATAACYCCTGCAGAATTAAGCATTTATTGGAGTAAAATTATACACCAAATGTAGGCAATATTTGGACTTGGGAACAGGAGTGGAGAAATATGATATGAGAGAATGCAATGCTCAGTTAGATACCATCTGAAGGGGTGATGTCTTCATCATAAAAGCTGATAGTATTTCAACCACATCAAATATGCATTGAAGCCGAACTGAAATCTTATCAGAAACACGTTGGGTCGTTTTAACAGCTTTTCTTTTTCCTTACAACCGGTCAAACTGATGTCATTTGGACATTTTGCACAGAAAATCGTTCCCGTTTTTTGTGTGGCTTTGTTGTATTTTCTCCCCAGTCCCCAAACGTCTTTGCTCAGCGAAAGATGACAGAGAAGACTTTACCAACGTCAACTAGATTGAAGCATTCATTCTATCGATCTATTACATTGATCTGTTGAGCAAAGGGTTTATATAGTCTTCTAGGGCAACATAATGACAAAAGAAAAGCTACATTTATCTAATTGTAGACAAGTTGACTAACAAATAGCCTACCAAAATATTGGAAATTATAAGCAGAAACATATCTATARCAGGCAACAACAAAAAACCTTACTGCAGTCTTTGACTGTAGCCTATAGCGCATTTTCTATATTTGCAGTTTAGGGTTGGGTGCTAGCCTCAGATTTTCACTTTATCACATATAGTTGGGCGGTTGCGGGTGTGTTATTAGCAATTGRGGGCGGGTGCGGGTGAACAAACACCTGACCCACCACTAGTGAGTGGGAGTTGTGCTTGTGCAAACCCGTCCCTCTTACCTAGAAACATGTTGGTGATTTGAAATCAAAGTATGCAGGCAAAACCTTAAAGTGGTTTTAGTAAAAGGTAGTTGATGCACCAGTYAAATGCAACTTTTTTTTGCGGGAATGTTTAACTAGGGAACAAACGGCAAAAAGCGAATGTTGGTAATGATACACCCCCTGCTATATTGTAGATAGAGTTACCTGTCTAACAGAACACAGAGTGTTTTCTTTAATGGAAGCCTCTCCAACATAATCCAGGGAGAATCAATAATTCCCCAAGGCAGCTGTCTAGGCCCATTTAGTTGTTTCAATCTTTATTAATGAATTGCCACTAGGAAAGCCAGTGTGTCTATGTATGTGGATGATTCATCACTATACATGTCAGCTACTACAGCGACTGAAATGACTGCAACACTTAACAAAGTTGCAGTTAGTTTCAGTGGGTGGCAAGGAACAAGTTAGTCCTAAATATTTCTAAAACTAAAAGCATTGTATTTGGGACAAATAATTCACTAAACCCTAAACCTCAACTAAATCTTGTAATAAATAATGTGGAAAATGAGCAAGTTGAGGTGACTAAACTGCTTGGAGTTACCCTTGATTGTAAACTGTCATGGTCAAAACATATTGATACAACAGTAGCTAAGATGGGGAGAAGTATGTCCATGATAAGGTGCTACTCTACCTTCTTAACAGCACTATCAACAAGGCAGGTCATACAGGCCRTAGTTTTGACGTACCTGGACCACTATTCAGTCYTGTGGTCAGGTGCCACAAAAAGGGACTTAGGAAGATTGCAATTGGTTCAGAACAGGGCAGTACGGCTGGCCCTTGGATGTACCCAAAGAGCTAATATTAATAATATGCATGTCAATCTCTCCTGGRTCAAAGTGGAGGAGAGATTGACTTCATCACTYCTTGTATTTGAGAGGTATTGCCATGTTGAATGCACCGAGCTGTCTGTTTGAACTACTGGCGCACAGCTCAGACACCCATGCATACCCCACAAGACAAGCCACGAGAGATCACTTCATAGTCCCCAAGTCCAGAACAGACTATGGAAGGCGCACAGTACTACATAGAGCCATGACAGCATGGAACTCTATTCCACATAAAGTAACTCATGCAAGCAGTAAAATTAGATTTAAACAACAGATTAAAATTCACCTTATGGAACAGCGGGGACTGTGAAGCAACACAAACATAGGCACAGACACGATAAAATACGTATCTTACACACACATACACATGGATTTTGTACTGTATATATGTTGTGGTGGTGGAGTAAGGGCCTGAGGGCACACAGTCTTGGCAGCAGCTAACGGGGATCCATAATAAATACAAATATAGGAGACAAACTTAGATCCAAAATAAATCCATAGAAACGCATTGGGCTTACTTTGGACAAATTTTGGCAAAAGTGAGACCTCTTTCTTCCCAACCACTTCCTCTATTCCAGATTGACGTCATTAACTTGTAGACTCGTATGCCGTAGCATTGACACATTGTGGGAAGCAACAAGTCTGCCTAGGGAGACGAATCACTGTGTAGGTTTTGATGAGATGTTAATTAGGTTTGAATATGTATAATGAGGCGAAGCCAGGAGTTAGAGTACAAATCTAGTATCAGACTTCCACATCGCCAATGTTCTTATTACTGTACATAACTGTCAGTCAAGAATGGGGAACATTTTCTATCAAAAAACGTGTTCAAATAGGTCTATTGATTTGCAATTCAATAGACCTATACATTCTGTAGTTCTTCAAAAGATCTAGGGTGAATATGGAATAAGGGGGACGCTTTTTACATTTCCGTCTTCTGTAACCTCTTTCGACATCTATCCAACATGTGATACATTTCTGAAATCCTCAAGATGTTTCTTAACCACACACACACACACAAAATATTGATATCATATTCACAGGAGGCATTACACATATTTGCGTACACTGAGTCCAAACCATATTTTCAGTTCACATTTGGTAGAATGGAACAGCAGGTTAGACAAACAGGGACAGCATTATTTTAGTCCTAATTGTACCCCAATGACAATTCAATTTTGCGTGATTAGGAAACATTTGAGGATTTCAGAAATGTATCATGTGTTGGGCTAATGGTGTACCAGTCGATAGTTTGGACACGCCTACTCATTCAAGGGTTTTTCTTTATTTTTACTATTTTCTACATTGTAGAATAWTAGTGAAGACATAAAAACTATGAAATAACACATATGGACTCATGTAATAACCAAAAAAAGTGTTAAACAAATCTAAATATATTTTAGATTCCTCAAAGTAGCCACCCTTTCCCTTGATGACAGCTTTGCACACACTCTTGGCATTCTCTCAACCAGCTTCATGAGGCAGTCACCTGGAATGGCAAGAACAGGAAACAGAAACAACAGTCCATCGTTACTTAAGACATGAAGGTCAGTRAATACGGACAATTTCAAGAACTTTGAAAGTTTCTTCAAGTGCACTTGCAAAAACAATCAAGCGCTATGATGAAACTGGCTCTCATGAGGACCGCCACAGGAAAGGAAGACCCAGAGTTACCACTGCTGCAGAGGATACGTTCATTAGAGTTACCAGCCTCAGATCGCAGCTGAAATAAATGCTTCACAGAGTTCAAGTAACAGACAAATCTCAACATTAACTGTTCAGGGGAGACTGCGTGAATCAGGACTTCATGGTCYAATTGCTGCAAAGAAACCACTGCTAAAGGACACCAATAAGAAGAGACTTGCTTGGGCTAAGAAACACGAGCAATAGACATTAGACCGGTGGAAATCTGTCCTTTGGTCTGATGATGCCAAATTTGAGATTTTTGTTTCCACCTGCCGTGTCTTTGTGAGACGCAGAGTAGGTGAACGAATCATCTCCACATGTGCAGTTCCCACTGTGAATCATGGAGGAGGTGTGATGGTGCTTTGCTGGGGACACTGTCAGTGATTTATTTCGAATTCAAGGCACACTTAACCCAACATACCTCCACAGCATTCTGCAGCGTTACGCATTGCCATCTGGTTTGTGCTTAGTGGGACTATCATTTGTTTTTCAACAGGACAATGACCCAACATACCTCCAGGCTGTGTAAGGGCTATTTGAKCAAGGAGTGTGATTGAGTGCTGCATCAGATGACCTCGCCTCCACAATCACCAGACCTCAACCCAAATGAGATGTGCCAGACACAACTAAGAATAACCCTACTTGTATGCCAGGGCCACATTCAGTGGCCAAATGTTGCAGATAGAAATGGCATGAACAAAGATGATGTGATTCCTTATTCTACATCAAAGAGGCATGTTCATTCTACATAGCATATTTCTATCTGAATGTTCCAAAACGCACCCATGGTACCTATGGCATGGTGCACTGTGGTGTTATTGTAGCATGTACAGCATTCAGATTTCCATCAATTTATTCCTTGCACAATCAAGTAATACATCCAAAGTATAATTTACACAGACCGGGATTACCATTTAGACTAGAACAGATTTATTTAAAAAACTAGAGATTACATTTTCAGTGGAGACAGTTGTGGTCACATGGATTCGGCACCTCCTGCTGGAGCAAACAGAGAAGGCAACGATGAGACAACTGGATTATGATGGTCCAATCGTGACCTGGCTGGCAACTTCACATTTGTACCAACCAGAGACAAGTGTGTAGGTTACACATGTGTAGTAAGYATGTGGACATACCAACACACTAATGCATATTAGTAACAAGACATGACACCAGTGAATTATTTTTGTTTAATATACAAAAGTGAGGACAAGGATAGCACAAAAAGAAGTGAATATAACAGACAGGTGTGCTACTGATTGAGGTAATTATTCATKTAATTTAGTGAGAAATGTGTTTCTTTCCATACGATCACTTAAGTCTTTCTCAGTCATTTGTAAGCTGCATGCCATCCGACAAATCATTCAACAGCTTTACCCTTACCTACATTAAGTCATGACAAAAATAGTAGCATAATACAAATACAAAAATCTCAGTGAAAACAAAAACATAGCTTATTCTCTTTCAAACAAAACCAGTTGTATTCAGYCCCCTTAACTTTTCCCACATTTTTACATTAGCCTTTTTCTAAAATAAATCTATTTAAAATGTTTTCCTCAATCTACACGCAAAAACTGTTTTATTTTTAAAGAAATGTTATTAAATGTATTAAAAAAATAAAAATAAAAACTTGCAAAAGTATTCAGACCCTTTTCTAAGAGACTCAAATTAGCTCAGGTGCATCCTGTTTCCATTGATCATGGGCTCCAGAGTGGCGCAGCGGTCAAGGCACTGCATCTCCGTGTTAGCGGGGTCACTACAGWCCCTGGTTCGATTCCAGCCTGTACCACAACAGGCCGTGATTGGGAGTCCCATAGGGAGGCGCACAATTGGCCCAGCGTTGTCTGGGTTTGGCTGTCATTGTGAATAAGATTTTGTTCTTAACGGATTTGCCTGGTTAAAAAAATAATGTCCACCTGTGGTAAATTCAATTGATTGGACGTGATTTGGAAAGGCACACACCTGTCTATATAAGGTCCCACAGTTGACAGCGCATATAAAAATAAAATAGAATCAAGCCAAGATGTCAAAATAAATGTCTGTAGAGCTCCGAGACAGGGTTGTGTTGAGGCACAGATCTGGGGAAGGGTACCAAAAAATTTAGGCAGCATTGAAGGTCCCCAAGTGGCATCCATAATCTTTAAATGGAAGAAGTTAGGAACCAGCAAGACTATTCCTAGAGCTGGCCGCACGTCCAAACTGAGCAATCGGGGGAGAAGGGCCTTGGTCAGGGAGGTGACCAAGAACCCAATGTTCACTCTGACAGAGCTCCAGAGTTCCTCTGTGGAGATGGGAGAACCTTCCAGAAGGACAACCATCTCTGCAGCATTCCACCAATCAGGCCTTTATGGTAGAGTGGCCAGACAGAAGCCACTCCTCAGTAAAAGGCACATAACAGCCCGCTTGGAGTTAGCCAAAAGGCACCTAAATTACTCTCAGACCACGAGAAACAAGATTCTCTGGTCTGATGCAACCAAGATTGAACTCTTTGGCCTGAATGCCAAGCGTCATGTCTGAAGGAAACCTGGCACCATCCCTACGGTGAAGCATGGTGGTGGCAGCATTATGCTGTGGGGATGTTTTTCAGTGGCAGGGACTGGGAGACTAGTCAGGATCGAGGGAAAGATGAACGGAGCAAAGCACAGAGATCCTTGATGAAAACCTGGGCTCAAGACCTCAGATTGGGGCGAAGGTTCACCTTCCAAAAGGACAATGACCCTAAGCACATAGCCAAGACATCGCAGAAGTGGCTTTGGGACAAGTCTCTGAATGTCCTTGAGCGGCCCAGCCAGAGCCTGAAGTTGAACCCGATCGAACACCTCTGGAGAGACCTGAAAATAGCTGTGCAGCGASACTCACCATCCAACCTGGCAGAGCTTAAGAGGATCTGCAGAGAAGAAATGGGAGAAACTCCCCAAATACAMGTGTGCCACACTTATAGCGTCATACCCAAGAAGACTAGATCGCTGTAATCGCTGCCAAAGGTGCATCAACAAAATACTGAGTAAAGGTTCTGAGTAATAATGTACATTGGATTATATATATTTATTTCTTTGAAAAAATTCCTAAAACCTGTTTTTGCTTTGTCATTATGGGGTATTGTGTGTAGATTGATGAGAGAAAAAAAACTGAATACATTTTAAAACAAGGCTGTAACGTAACTAAATGTGGAAAAAGTCAAGGGGTCTGAATACTTCTGCACTGTACCTCAATATCAAAATTATTATAAGTAAAACATTTCTGTACTAGTAACCAACAGTTCTGCACCAGAACCGTAGGGATCTCCTCAGAAGGCTTGGGTGATTGTGAGGGGAATGGGATTGGTGGTGCGTCTGTCCCAAACTCTATTCTCTATATAGTGCACTYATTTTGACCAGGTTCTAGTCAAAACTAGTGCACTATATTAGGGAATAGGGTYCCAATTGGGACAAGCCCTGTATTCTCTCTCAGAAATGTCATGGCCACAATCTGGGTAAGTGAAGTACATGAAAAAAAATTACATTCAAGAAACATAAGTAGGTATAGCGAAACGGAAAACTGGCCATGGACTAAAGCAGCGGTTCCCAAACTAGGGGTCGTGACCCCGTTGGGGTCGCAGGAGAATTTCCAAAATCCTGTTAAAATATTGTCTTTGTCTCTCAAAATCATTGTAATGTGGTTCTCCTTAAAAATCGAGATGAAAATTATTCAAATTTTCTAAAAAGGTGAAATTCAACCAGAGAGCGCCCTAAGATCATTGAAAAAGGCCACACTTGACCATTGCACTTAAAATTATTCCCACGGTGAAGGGCTAAGCCCAGTATGCTATGAAACCATACACTATTTCAGAGACTTTGATACTACCGGCCACAATTGAAATGGTGAAAACAATGTGGTGAGGAAGAGGCACAAACTCACATCAATACCTTTGTCAGATAACTCCCCACCTTATGCTCTRCAATTGGATGCTAGCTGTGAGGGCCGAGATGCATTGACTTTTGTTCACTACATGTCGGGGGATGCTATTCACAACGACATATTGTCCTGTCTCACGATTCACGAGCATGAAACGGCACAGGGGATGTTCAGTGTGCCCCGTGGCTATATTAACGAAAAACAYATTCCATGGGATTGAATGGTGGGCTTTTGCACAGTTGGGGATCCATCTATCACGGGACGGCGGGCAGGCCTCTGCACTCTAGTTATGAATGTGTTCTCCCCCTGCCATATGGACACATTGTATGACACACCCAGTGAGCAATAATGGATACACCAGGAGCAACTGGCGGCAAAAGAGCTGTGCACAGAACTTGGAGATATGCAGCAGGTAACTTATTGTAAACTGTAAGCCTGTTCGCAAAATTATGTGGACATATGGGATCATAGCATGACAATGTTCCATTTCACACGAGGCTTGGTGGTTATCGCGGGGTAGTGTTGGAATGATTTTTTCGAATTGAGAGGGGAACGGCTGTCATTCGCAATGGATYTAAAAACAGACTTTGTTGACTATCTGTGTAATGAAAAGAAAATGTGTCTCCTTGCCTAMGTAACAGACATATTTGGGGAAGTGAACGCAAGCATGCAGGGGAAATAGAAAAATATTATACAGATGGAAATCCGTTTGACTGTGATCCTGGCGCAGTTGACATGTGAAATGACACAGCTGATTCACAGGTCACTATGGAGGAGTTTTGGGACCTAACTCAAAGGGAAAACTGTGCCATCTCCCTCCGAGTATTAAAACTCATGGTACGCTGACTCAGTGCTCTCGTCTGCATTAAAAACAAATATCGATCCAGGTTGAATGTGACAGGGGAGATGAGATGCGCACTGTCGACCACGTCCCCTGACTTTGAGTAGCTCCGATGCGACATGCATCAAGCACACCCCTCAAGCACACCCCTCATGCACACCCCTCATGCACACCCCTCATGCACACCCCTCTCATTAGTGGTGGTGAGATGAGATACATTTTGTCAGACTCATTTGCAATTGACCGTCATGGCCCCACATTAAAAAGGATATGATGGTGGGTTGAGAATAAAAATCAGAAATACGGTTAGAATGTTTTTCAATTGACCGCCAWWGTAAACTTCACARGGTTGGGGTCGTGAGAATTTTCACATATCAAAATGGGGTCATGGGCCAAAAATGTTTGGGAACCCCTGGACTAAAGGTTGGGATGCAGGCTAAAGGGAGCTGTGCGTGGTTAGCGTTGAGTTTTGAAAATGGATGTGTCCCATATCTCTCTGTTCCTGAYGTGTGCATTTGTTCARTATCCCCCAAATATTTAATAGCGCTGGATTGGTGTAGGCAATGGGCAAAACCACATTTTTCTTATACCAGTCATTTCCTTTCAAAATCACGAATGGACGTGAARATGTGCACACTTCGGGAGAAAGGAGATATTGGGACACACTCATAATGTCTGTGCAGACAAGGCAAGCCTGGAAAATTCACGTGGCTCACTCCTTCTTCGGCTTGGTCCTCTCACTACTACCGCCACTGTTCCACATTGTCCATGTAGTCCTCCATGGTGCTGTTTTCCTCCAGATCCCACCACTCTGGCAGCTGCACCTCAGCCTCCACCGCCGCTCCACCTTCCCTCTCCTGCTTCATCTCTGGGGAGGGTGGTGGGGGTGGTCGTAGGTGGGTGGTGATCGCCTCCCCGGCCTGGGTCTCTGTCCACTGGGGCTTGTCGRTGGGCCACATCGCCACCGGCCATCTTATCCCCAGCCTAGTTGACCCCAGCCTCCCTCGAAGCCGCCTCCTCTCCTGCTGCCTCTTCTCCCTGGCCTGCCTCCTCTCCTGCTGACGGGCCACCTGGAAGCGCTGGAGGAACAGGTCCCGTGCGTACTCGTACAGCTTCACGTCCCATTGGTTCAGCTGGCGGATCCGTTGTTGCGTCTCAGGGGCGACCTCTACGCTGCTCGCCCGCGTCCCGTTGAGCTGMGTGAAGGGGGCGATGAACGCCAGGCGGAAGGTCTTCTCAAACAGATACTGGGTTTTCCTCTGGTACTCTGTCAGTCCAAAGAAGGCCATACCCCGCAGGTTCCGCTTGGCGCTCTCTAATAACACGGCCCAGCGCTCGTCCTCGCTCATGGCCGAGTCGTTGTAACAGCCCACTAGGCTGAGATCTGCCAGCATGCGGACCTGCCGGTTGTTGGCCAGGTTGTAGGGGCAGTCCATGAAATCCTTCAGAGAGCAGCCCGACCAGTCATCCCCGGGGTAGCAGCTGGGCAGCTCGGCCAGCGTGGGGGAGCGACCGTCACACACGTGCAGGGAGGCCTTCCAGGTGGCACCGCGCTGCACGTGCCGCCACTCGCTCAGGTAGCGCCACACCGGGTCACGCAGGATGGTGATGTAGTAGTAGTTCCGGCTGAGAGAAGAGACCTAGATCAGTTCATTTGTCTTTATATTTGGGGTTTTGGATTCAGCACCTCTGAAATGTCACCTAACTAATAATAACCAACTAAATGGCCTCAACGAGTCTGCATCACAAATGGCATACTATTCCCTATAAAGTGCACTACTTTTGACCAGGGCCTRTGATCAAAACCAGTGGACTCTATAGAGGAATAATAGGGGGTAATTTGGGACACAGACTCTGTATGCACCCTTCTTCCAAGTTCCCAACCCTCTCACTGGTCTGCCCCAGTCTCTCTGCAGATCACCCAACCCACACACCCAATCATGCCTTCAAAGTGTGAGTTCATGCAGAGTGACAACAATATTTCATTCTTACTCCTCCCAAAAACACACCTTTTCCCAACAACTTGGCTCACAACACATTTTACACTGACTCAGACATGAGAGAAGCTACACAAACACTACCAGACAAAATCAAGATAACCACTCACAGATCATACATAATTAAATATGAGCTGTGGATTCAATATAGGGATTAGATGCTGAACAAATTGAGATGTTCACCTACAATTCATGTCAAATCCATTCCTCGCTATACTCTTGAGTGACACTCACCTGGGAACTGTAGGCTTCTTGGGTGGCTCACGCATGTTCATGAGGGACGGTACGCAGTTGGTCAGCTCTGTCCAGTCCGCGTGAAGACCGCAACTCCATCCTGTCGAGAACCGGGAGAAAAGCCACGTTTCCCMTTTACCTGGCCGGTAACAGGTACATTTCTTTTGGCCAGCATGACACTCACAAGGCCTCTCGAGTTTAATATTACGCACTAAATGTCGACCAAAGGTTGTGCCCCCTGTCTTCTGGATGTGAAGAAAAACAATAACATCGTCTCCCTTGATATTGAAGTCAACGAGGCGACTGAGGTCGGAAGTTGTGAAATTGAAGCGGGGAACGAACCGGACTAGGGCACCGTCCTCKGCGACGTACGGGTCCTTTCCACTGAGGCCAATGTCGTTTACCTCTCCTCGGGACCCGATGGCATTGCCGCCCGACCTGGAGGACAATGATCCTATGTGCAACAGCTGGCAATCGGAGCTAGGACAAACGTACTGAAGCACAATAACGCCAAAGAGCAACACCATCACCAGGGCAATATAGAGCCGGTGTTGGTTGGTGGACTTTTCATCCATCTTCCCGAGATAAACCAAACCGCATTACTCAAACAGTTTACCCCTCTGCTGGGCCCTTCCTCCGCTGGGGAAAACACTGGTTTTATATTGCTTTCACTTCGTTTACTAAACAAAAACAATGGCCACCTATGGCTGGCTAGCCACACTTGCTAACGTTAGTTACATTCGCATKCAGAGAGCGCTTTTGATGTTTCACGAAATAATTGTGACACAGGAGTGATACCATTTACTTCTCACAGAAATATGCTTGTAGATTACGGATTTTGTGTTTCCACCTACAATAGTTCGGTGTTTAGTGTCCCCTTCCATTATTACGTTCCCGTTGATCCTCAGCCTTTACTCCCAGAATCCCCTGCGTTGGCTAGGGAAAAACGTCACTGGGTGGCGGCCCTCTGATGTGAGCCAATCCATGAAGATGTATATGTAGCATGCTGGCCAGATTTGATATTATGATTCTATGARTTTGTAGATGCGTTTTCACAGTTTACAGAAACATACAGATTTGTTATTAACATTTTTTATTTCAGTTCATTTTAGTAAATACTTTAACACTTARTTGTTCTTAAAACTGCATTATTATTATTAAGGGCTTGTAAGTAAGCGTTTCACTGTAAAGTCTACACCTGTTGTATTCGGCGCATGTGACAAATACAATTTGATTTGAATAATTAGATTATTTTCCCTTTAATTATTTTTCTCTTCCCTAGTAGATAAAGCTATCATGTCACCGTTAACTCACCGCCGAAATAGCTCAGTTGGGAGAGCGTTAGACTGAAGATCTAAAGGTCCCTGGTTCGATCCCGGGTTTCGGCAAGGTATAAATATTTTTTTTGGTCACATACGGGTGGCGCGAAATGCTTGTGTTTCTAGCTCCAACAATGCAGTAAGATCTAACACTACACAACCTAAAAGTAAAATAACGGAATTAAGTGGGCTCCCGAGAGGCGCACGTCTAGCGACGTCACTAAAGACCTTGGTATGATTCCAGACTGTATCACAACTGGCTGTGATTGGGAGACGCACAAATGACTCGGCATTGTCCTGGTTAAGGTTATGCCGGTGTAGGCCTTCATTGAAAATAAGAATTTGTTTTTAACTGACTTGCCTAGTTAAATAATATATAAATATTAGGATGAGCAATGTCAGAGTGGCATACAGTATATAGAGATGAGTAAAGCCAAAATATATAAACAGTGATTTCAAATCTATGTATAGACTAGTATTTTTTTTCTTTTGAGCCTGCTTATATAACATTGGGATATTTAATGTGCTTTGGGTTGAGAAACAAATACTGAAATCAGAGTCAACATGGGCTTCCTCTTTCTATGCAATGATGTGAAAGAACTGTAAGCCTACAGATGTTGGCAGGTTAGATGCACCATAGCTTCACCTACCCCTTCGTATTTGTATTGTTATAGATCCCCATTAGCTGCTGCCTTCCTGGGGTCCAGCTAAATTAAGGCAGTCATACAATTTAAAAAAAAACATTACAATACATTTACAACATATTTCACAACACATTGTGTGCCCTTAGGCCACTACTCTACGAACACATATTTCAAATTAGTGTGTGTGTGTGTGTATAGTGCGTATGTTATTGTGTGTGTGTGTGTCTGTGCCTATGTTTGTCTTGCTTAACAGTCCCCGCTGTTCCATAAGGTGTATTTTTTTAACTAATTTTACTGCTTGCATGAGTTACTTGATGTGGAATAGAGTTCCATGTAGTCATGGCTCTATGTAGTACTGTGCACCTCCCATAGTCTGTTCTGGACTTGGGGACTGTGAAGAGACCTCTGATGGCATGTTTTGTGGGGTATGCATGGGTGTCTGAGCTGTGTGCCAGTAGTTCAAACAGACAGCTCGGTGCATTCAACACCTCTCCCAAATACAATTGACATGAGATTGACATGAATATTATTAATGTTAGCTCTCTGTGTACATCTAAGGGCAAGCTGTGCTGGCCTGTTCTGAGCCAAATGCAATTTTCCTGAGTCCCTCTTTGTGGCACCTGACCACAGGACTGAACAGTAGCAGTGCGACAAAACTAGGGCCTATAGGACCTGCCTTGTTGATAGTGTTGTTAAGGCGACAGAGCAGCACTATATTATGGACAGACTTCTCAACATCTTAGCTATTGTATCAATATGTTCAAATCAAATACAATTTTATTGGTCACATACACATGGTTAGCAGATGTTATTGCGCGTGTAGCGAAATGCTTGTGCTTCTAGTTCCGACAGTGCAGCAATATCTAACATGTAATCTAACAATAACTAATACACACYAATCTAAGTAAAGGAATGGAATAAGAATAGCAATGACAGAARGGCATAGGCTAAGATGCAATAGATGGTATAAAATACAGTATATACATTGAGATGAGTGATGAAAGATATGTAGACATTATTAAAGTGGCATTATTAAAGTGATTAGTGCTCCATTTGTTAAAGTGGCCAATGATTTCAAGTCTATGTAGGCAGCAGCCTCTCTGTGCTAGTGATGGCTGTTTAACAATCTGATGGCCTTGAGATAGAAGCTGTTTTTCAGACTCTCGGTCCCAGCTTTGATGCACCTGTACTGACCTTGCCTTCTGGATGGTAGCGGGGTGAACYGGCAGTGACTCGGGTGGTTGTTGTCCTTGATGATCTTTTTGGCCTTCCTATGACATCGGGTGGTGTAGGTGTCCTGTAGAGTTTGCCCCCGGTGATGCATTGTGCAAACTGCACCACCCTCTGGAGGGCCCTGAGGTCGTCGGAGGTTCAGTTGCCGTACCAGGTGGTGATACAGCCCGACAGGATGCTCTCAATTGTGCCTCTGTAAAAGTTTGTGAGTGTTTTAGGTGACAAGCCACATTTCTTGAGCCTCCTGAGGTTGAAGAGGCGCTGTTGCGCCTTCTTCACCACACTGGTGAATGGATGGACCATTTCAGTTTGTCCGTGATGTGTACGCAGAGGAACTTAAAACTTTCCACCTTCTCCGCTGCTGTCCCGTCAATGTGGATAGGGGGGTACTCCCTCCGCTGTTTCCTGAAGTCCACAATCATCTCCTTTGTTTTGTCGACGTTGAGTGAGACGTTTTTTTCCTGACGCCACACTCGAGTGCCCTCACCTCCTCCATGTAATCTGTCTCGTCGTTGTTGGTAATCAAGCCTACTACTGTTGTGTTGTGTTGTCTGCAAACTTGATGATTGAGTTGGAGGCGTGCATGGCTACGCAGTCATGAGTGAACAGAGAGTACAGGAGGGTGCTGGGCACGCACCCTTGTGGGGCCCCAGTGTTGAGGATCAGCGAAGTGGAGATGTTGTTTCCTACCATCAGGAAGTCCAGGACCCAATTGCACAGAGCAGGGTTCAGACCCAGGGCCTCGAGCTTGATGATGAGCTTGGAGGGTACTATGGTGTTGAATACTGAGCTAGAGTCAATGAACAGCATTCTTACATTGGTATTCCTCTTGTCCAGATGGGATAGGGCAGTGTGCAGTGTGATGGCGATTGCATTGTCTGTGGACCTATTGGGGCYGTAAGCAAATTGAAGTGGGTGTAGGGTGATAGGTAAGGTGGTGATTTGACCCTTGACTAGTCTCTCAAAGCACTCCATGATGACAGAAGTGTGTGCTACGGGGTGATWGTCATTTAGTTCAAGTTTTGACCATGACAGTTTACAATCCAGGGTTACTCCAATCAGTTTAATCTATTTAGAAGTAACTTATTCCTTGCCACCCATTCTGAAACTAACTGCAGCTCTTTGTTAAGTGTTGCTGTCATTTTAGTCGCTGTAGTAGCTGATGTGTAGGGTTGAGTCATCCGCATACATAGACACGCTTTACTCAAAACCAGTGGCATGTCGTTAGAAAATATTGAAAAAAGGGGCCTAGACAGCTGCCTTGTGGAATTCATGATTCTACTTGGATTATGTTGGAGTGGCTTCCATTAAAAAACACCCTCTGTCTACTGTTAGACAGGTAACTCTTTATCCAAAATATAGCAGGGAGTGTAAAGCACACACTTTCTAGTAGGCTTAAATTGAAGATACGGCAAATAGGAGTGTCAAAATCATCCGCTATTATCCTCAGTAATTCTCTATCCCAGTTGTCAGACCCAGGTGGCTTGTCATTGTTGATAGACAACAATAATTGTGAAGGAGAGTAGACAAGACCTGTAGCTTCTATATACAAGTATTATGGATTACATTTTTCAAAGTGCATATTTTGAAATAAGAAGTTYAATTTTTAGGGTAAACTAACCAGTATTTAGAGGACCATCATGTCAGTAATTCAGAAAATAAAACATTTATGACCATGTAAATATCTGTCTTTATTTAATCAAGACCAGGAAATGTTGTTTAATATACCCTTTACAATGTAGCATCTATCTCATCTTGTTTTTCTCATAACATTTTCGAGAAATGCYGTAAAAATCTGATGGATTGTTACGGCCTCTGCAGAGACATTTAAAAACGGCTGCTCATTATTAACAGTTTTAACTAGACTCTTTTAAGCCACTCACATCTGTGCTCCAAATGGCATTTTAGTATTCCCTATGTAGTCAACTATTTTTGACCAGTGCTATAAAGGGAATAGAGTAACATTTGGGACACAGACATACTCTCCTGAGGCGTCATCAAGATGACTCAATGTTGTTCTTGTGGGCCGAAGACAGACGGGGGTGTGTCTTCATTTATCCATCTCCTCAACTATCAGGCTGTGTCTGAAATTGAACCCTATTCTTTATATAGAACACTTCTTTTGATCAGGGCCCATAAGCGTCTGGTCAAAAATTGTGCACTATGMTGGGAAAAGGGGGCCATTTCAGATGCACCTCACAGAGGTTGTTCCACGCATCAGTTAATAAAAGCTAGACTAACACACCACTGCCGMGCCTGCTGGAATAGCTGCTAGCATGGCCCTCAAGCACAGACATTTGACGAATGAGATGGAAAATAGTGTTCAATGATTACTTCCCCCTCATGACAAACACAAGCAGCACAACCCTTTGCAAATATGTTGATGGTGGTAACCTACAATTCACAACATAGGGACTACACTATTAAAAGACCATACTAGTTGAGTGTGGAAGTGCAAGCATAGATATATCCTTTTCACGGGCTACATAGATGTTTTCGCTGCATGACATTACAATGTCCTGTCCCTAATCCCCAACTACCAAATGTCCTCAGGGATTCCTTCCAAGTCCTGTCAGCCATCCAGGCATAATCCTTGAGGGCATTAGGGCAGAAATCTGTCATGTGGTTTCAATGTACAATCAGCTTGAGAAAGTCAATGGTGCTTCCAGCACCAGGMGGGACACAAGAGGCACAAAAGACCTTGAGCAAACAGCCCTGTCCAGGCATCATCACCATACATCAGCCAATCACATTAGACGACTTGACAGACAATTGCAACATGCAAATCSGTTTTTTTCTTTAGAGAATTCAAATGTAAAATTGGAAATATGAAACTAATACAAACACCTTCAGTTAATTTGTAAAATTAAATATATTTTCTTCTCCAAAAGATATCAATACATTCTGTATACAGTATTTTTACTTCAAAGCATGTTTGTAAATGCTTTAAAAGAAACATGCAGTGAAATAATTTACTGTACAAGAGCAACATGTGGATAATGTGAGAGGTGAAACTATCAGGTGATGTGACTTAGAGTTGACAGGGACTTCAAATATTGTGCTCGTCAGTCATCCAATTCAACACAAATTCAGGGACACCGTTCTGTCATGAGACATACGGTAAAGTACAACAAACACAATTTACAAACACAAAACAGAAAGCAATGTTATTTTCATGATCATTGAGAAGTGTTACTAACACACCGAGGTTTCATTTTCCATGCAAGACAGAATGTATAAAATTGAGTTGCACTCGAGGAAAACATTTAAAATGGATGTGAGAGGGGATACATGTAAGTCAGACAGAGATGCCTCAAATCATTGTCGTAGCTGAATCAGAATTAGTTAGGTAACATAGATAAATAAGATGTTTTATTTACRTTCATAATATMCTTATGTGAGATACTTGTCATTAGAATGTCTCTTTTTGGACTATACTGTCGGCAGTTGCATTTTCCTTTCTTCTCTAGAGAAAAGTCACTTGGGGCCCAGAGAGGGGAGAGGTCAGGCTTGTCTTTTACATGTCTGGTAATATGCAGAATATCAGAAAGGAAGAGGTCAGAATGGAACATTATCTTCATATGTGAATGTATCTGTTAAACCATGTGAAGGGATGATTAAGGGGGYACKAATGAACTCTTGGCTCCACAATGTCTGTGCACAAGTCACTCCCCTCAGTGAGCTTGTCCAGTGAGTGGGGAGAAGAGGGGGTGTATTTGAGATGGGAGTATCTAAAGTTGACAATTGATTTATGCCATTGGATGAGGTAATGTTTTGGTACTATGAAGTACCAAGAACGAGATTAGAACCTCGTTTTAGAGACCAAACTGAACGATAATTTATAGCTKATGCTATCTGGCTATGGGATACTCCGCTCTCAAGTAAAAGGCCCTTTGTGAAGTTTCTGAGATCTGTGGTTCGTCGTGTGAGTTGAGAGGGGTGTATCTTGGCTATAAAAGATACTATAATTATTTTGTAAGCACTCTCAGAATTCATTTATAGACACTGAATTGATCTGAGAGTCAAAGGGCTATGGTGAAGCTCATATAATTAAAAATMAAGTTTAAATATAACTCTGACTTGTGTGTGGTTTGTAAACTCTCCTAATTTAGTAATACAGGAAATTACCACGACATCATACAGATGAAGGCTATAATGAACGCAGAGGTAAATGTCTGTAAGGGGTGAAAACAAGC
This sequence comes from Salvelinus sp. IW2-2015, assembly GCF_002910315.2. Classification (NCBI taxonomy): domain Eukaryota; kingdom Metazoa; phylum Chordata; class Actinopteri; order Salmoniformes; family Salmonidae; genus Salvelinus; species Salvelinus sp. IW2-2015. The sequence goes on from NC_036839.1 coordinate 2,605,493, forward strand.
ACCCAAAAATATAATCTGCACTCACAGACCACTCCCACCAGCTCCTAAAACTAGTAGGAAACATCAATGTAGTACCTAATATATATTGATATATACACACTATATATAATATATAATATATAATATATATATATATATATATATTTATATATATGTGTGGTATAATACAGTGGGTGAGAACAAGTATATATACACTTGCCGATTTTGCAGGTCCTTACTTACAAAGCAGTAAGTCTGTATGTTTATCATTAGGTTACACTTCAACTGTGAGAAGACGGATCCTAAAACAAAAATCCAGAAAATCACATTGTATGATTTTAAAATAATAATTGTGGCATTTTATTGCATGACATAAGTAGTTGATCACCTCCAACCAGTAAGAATTCCGCTCTCACAGACGTCCCGTTAGTTTTCCTTAAGAAGCCCTCCTGTTCTCCATCATTACCGTATTAACCTGCACCTGTTGAACTCGTTACCGTATTAAAAGACACCTGTCCACACACAATAAAAACAGATTTCCAACCTCTCCACAATGGCCAAGACCAGAGAAGCTGTGTTAAGGACATCAGGGATAAAAATTGCTAGACCTGCACAAGGATGGGATGGAGCTACAGGACAATAGGGCAAAGAGCTTGGTGAGAAGCGAAACAACTGTTGCGCAATTTATTAGAAATGGAAGAAGTTCAAGGATGCACGGGCAATTCACCCTCGGTCTGGGGCTCCATGCCAAGTTTCACCTCGTTGGGCATTCATGATCATGAGGAAGGTGAGGGAGCAGCCAGAACTACACCGCAGGACCTGTCAATGCCTGAAGAGAGTGGGACCCACAGTTCTCAAGAAAACCATTAGTAACACACATACCGCCGTCATGGATTAAAATCCTGCAGCGCACGCAAGGTCCCCCTGCTTAAGCCAGTCATGTCCAGGCCTGTCTGAAGGTTTGCCAATGACCATCTGATGATCCAGGGAGGAATGGAGAAGGTCATTGGTCTGATTGGAGACAAAAATTAGAGCGTTTGCGGTCTAACTTCCATCGCCGTGTTGGAGGGAAGAAAGAAGTATGAGTTACAACCCCAAGAAACACCATCCAACGATGAAGCATGAGGTGGAAATATTCCATTCTTTGGGGAATGCTTTTCTGCAAAGGGGACAGGACGACTGCACCGTTATTGAGGGATGAGAATGGATGGGGCCATGTATCGCGAGATCTTGGCCCCAACAAACCTCCTCCCTCAGTAAAGAGCATCTAAGATGGTTCGTGTGGCGTCTTCCAGCATGACAACGACACGAAGCACACAGCCATGGCAACTAAGGAGTGGCCTCCGTAAGAAGCATCTCAAGGTCCTGAGAGTTGGCCCTTAGCCAGTCTGCAGACCGGAACCAATAGAAAAATCTTTTGGAGGGAGCTGGGAAATCCGTATTGCCCAGCGACCAGCCCCGAAACCTGAAGGAATCTGGAGAGATCTGTAGGGAGGGTGGGCCAAAATCCCTCTCAGTTGTGAAACCTAGTCAAGAACTACAGGAAACGTATATGATCTCTGTAATTGCAAACAAAGGTTTCTGTAACCAAAATATGGAAGTTCTGCTTTGATGATATCAAATACTTATGTCATGCAATAAAATGCAATTAATACTTAAATCATACAATTTGTGATTTTCTGGATTTTGTTTTGATTCCGTCTCTCATAGTTGAAGTGTACCTATGATAATAATTACAGACCTCTACTGCTTTTAAGTAGCGGAAAACCCTGCAAAATCCATGCAGTGTGTATCATACTTGTTTCTCCCCACTGTATATATGAGTGTGATATATATATATATGTGTGTGTGTGTGTGTGTGTATATATGTATGTATGTGTTTATATATGTGTTATATATATATTATTATATATATGTGTAAATATTTATTCATATATTATTGTTATATAAACACCCACATATATAAACACATACATACAGTAGGGGAGAACAATTATTTGAAAACACGGCCGGATTGTTGCATGGTTTTCCTACTTACAAGCATGTAGAGGTCTGTATTTTTTTTATCATAGGTACACTTCAACTGTGAGAGACGGAATCTAAACAAAAATCCAGAAAAGCACATTGTATGCATTTTTAAGTGAATTAAGTTTGCATTTTATTGCATGACATAAGTATTTTTGATCACCCACAACCAGAGAATTCCGGCTCACAGAGCCTGTTTAGTTTTTCTTTAAGAAGCCGCCTGTTCTCCACTCGATTACCTGTATTAACTGCACCTGTTTTGAACTCGTCTGCCTGTATAAAAGACACCTGTCACAACACTCAATCAAAACAGACTCCAAACCTCTCCACAATGGCCAAGACAGAGAGCTGTGTAAGGACATCAGCGGATAATTAGTAGACCTGCCACAAGGCATGGGATGGGCTACAGGACAATAGGGCAAGCAGCTTGTAAGAAGGCAACAACTGTTGGCAAATTATTGAAAATGGACAGAAGTTCAAGATGACGGTCAATCACTCGGTCTGGGGCTCCATGCAAGATCTCACCTCGTGGGGCATCAATGATCATGAAGAAGGTGAGGGATCAGCCCAGAACTACACAGCAGGACCTGGTCAATGACCTGAAGAGAGCTGGGACACAGTCTCAAAGAAAACCATTAGTAACACACCTACGGCCGTCATGGCATCTAAAATCCTTGCAGGCCGCACGCAAAGTCCCCCTGCTCAGCCAGCGCCAATGTCCAAGTCCGCGTCTGAAGGTTTGCTCAATGACCATCTGGATTGACCCGGAGGAGGAATGGCGGAGAGAAGGTCATGTTGTCTGCATGAACCAAAATAGAGCTTTTTGGTCTAAACTCCACTCGCCGTGTTTGGAGGGAAAGAAGAAGGATGAGTACAACCCAAGAACACCCATCCCTCAACCGTGAAGCATGGAGCATGAAAAACATAATTTCTTTGGGATGCTTTATCTGGCAGGCGACAGGACGACTGCACGTCGTATTGAGGGGAGATGGACTCGGTAGACCATGTATCGCAAGATCTGCGCCAACAAACCTTCCTTCCCTCAGTTAAAGCATGAATGATGGGTCGTGGCTGGGTCTTCCAGCATGACAACACCAAAACACACAGCCAGCGGGGCAACTAAGGAGGGGCCTCCTAAAGAAGCATTCTCAGGTCCTGGAGTGGCCTAGCCGTCTCCAGACCTGAACCATAGAAAATTCTTTGGGGAGGGAGCTTTGGAAAAAGGTTTTTTCCCGTAATATGCCAGCGACGCAGACCCCGAAACCTGCAGTGTGTGCAAACTGGTCAAGAAACTACAGGAAACGTATGCATCTCATGTAATTGCAAACAAAGCGTTGTCTGTACCAAATATAAGTTCTTGCTTTTCTGATGTATCAAAAACTTATGTCATGCAATAAAATGCAAATGAATTACTTAAAATCATACAATGTGATTTTCTGGATTTTTTGTTTTAGATTCCGTCTCACAGTTGAAGTGTACCTATGATAAAATTACAGACCTACTCATGCTTGTAAGTAGGAAAACCTGCAAAATCGGCAGTGTATCAAATACTTGTTCTCCCCACTGATTATACACACACACACACATATATATAATATATATATATATATATATATATATATATGATATATATAACACACACACACACCACACACCACACAACACACACACACACACACACACACACACACACACACACACACACACACACACACACACACACACACACACACAGTGGGCAAAAAAGTATTTAGTCAGCCACCAATTGTGCAAGTTCTCCCACTAAAGATGAGGAGAGGCCTGAATTTTCATCATAGGGTAACTTCAACTATGACAGACAAAAATGAGAGAAAAAAAAATCCAGACATTCACATTGTGGATTTTAATGAATTTATTTGCCAAATTATGGTGGAAAATAAGTATTTTGGTCAATAACAAAAGTTTCTCATACTTTGTTATATACCCTTGTGCAATGACAGAGGTCAAACGTTTTCTGTAAGTCTTCACAAGGTTTTCACACACTGTTGCTGGATTTGGCCATTCCTCCATGCAGATCTCCTCTAGAGCAGTGATGTTTTGGGGCTGTTTGCTGGGCAACACGACTTTCAACTCCTCCAAAGATTTTCTATGGGGTTGAGATCTGGAGACTGGCTAGGCCACCCAGCCTTGAATGCTTCTTACGAAGCCACTCCTTCGTGCCCGGGCGGTTGTGTTTGGATCATTGTCATGCTGAAAGACCCAGCCACGTTTCATCTTCAATGCCCTGCTGATGGAAGGAGGTTTTCACTCAAATCTCACGATACATGGCCCATTTCATTCTTTCTTTACACGGATCAGTCGTCCTGGTCCCTTTGCAGGAAAAACAGCCCCAATGCATGAGTTTCCACCCCATGCTTCACAGTAGGTATGGTGTTCTTTGGATGCAACTCAGCATTCTTTGTCCTCCAAACACGACGAGTTGAGTTTTACCAAAAAGTTATATTTGGTTTCATCTGACCATATGACATTCTCCTAATCTTCTTCTGGATCATCCAAATGCTCTCTAGCAAACTTCAGACGGGCCTGGACACGTCTGGCACTGCAGGATTTGAGTCCCTGGCGGCGTAGTTTGTTTACTGATGGTAGGCTTTGTTACTTTGGTCCCAGCTCTCTGCAGGTCATTCACTAGGTCCCCCGTGTGGTTCTGGATTTTTGCTCACCGTTCTTGTGATCATTTTGACCCCACGGGGTGAGATCTGCGTGGAGCCCCAGATCGAGGGAGATTATCAGTGGTCTTGTATGTCTTCCATTTCCTAATAATTGCTCCCAAGGTTGATTTCTTCAAACCAAGCTGCTTACCTATTGCAGATTCAGTCTTCCCAGCCTGGTTGCAGGTCTACAATTTTGTTTCTTGGTGTCCTTTGACAGCTCTTTGGTCTTGGCCATAGTGGAGTTTGGAGTGTGACTGTTTGAGGTTGTGGACAGGTGTCTTTTATTTCTGATAACAAGTTCAAACAGGTGCCATTAATACAGGTAACAAGTGAGGACAGAGGAGCCTCTTAAAGAAGGTCTGTGAGAGCCAGAAATCTTGCTTGTTGTAGGTGACCAAATACTTATTTTTCCACCATAATTTGCAAATAAATTCATTACAAATCCTAATGTGATTTTCTGGATTTTCTTTTCTCATTTTGTCTCATAGTTGAAGTGTACCTATGATGAAAATTACAGGCCTCTCTCATCTTTTTAAGTGGGAGAACTTGCACAAATTGGTGGCTGACTAAATACTTTTTTGCCCCACTGTGTGTGTGGTGTGTGTGTGTGTGTGTGTGTGTGTGTGTGTGTGTGTATATATATATAATATATAATTATATATATATATATATTATATATATATATATATATAATATATATATATATATATATATATATATATATATATATACATACACACACACACACATACATACATACATACATACATATATGTGTATACATATATACAAAAGATAGCCCTATTGGTAAAAGACCAAGTCCACATTATGGCAATACAGCTCAAATAAGCAAAAGAAAATGACAATCCATCATTACTAAAGACATCAAGGTCAGTCAATCCGGAAAATTGCAATAACTTTTAATTTCTTCAAATTCAGTCGCAAAAACCATCAAGCACTATGATGTAACTGGCTCTCATGAGGACCGCCACAGGAAAGGAAGACCGAGTTACCTCTGCTGCAGAGGATAAGTTCATTAGTTACCAGCCTCTCTTCTGTATACCAGCCCTACCTGTCACAACACAACTGATTGGCTCAAACGCATTGAGGAAAGATATTCCACAAATTAACATGGCACACCTGTTAATTGAAATGCATTCCAGGTGTCGACCTCATGAAGCTGGTTGAGATAATGCCAAATGTGTACAAAACTGTCATCAAGACGAAGGGTGGCTACTTTAAAGAATCTCAATAAAATTTGTTTAACACTTATTTGGTTACTACATGATTCCATATGTGCTGTTACATAATTTTGATGTCTTCACTATTATTATACAATGTAGAAAATAGTAAAAATAAAGAGAAACCCTGGATGAGTAGGTGTGTCCAAACTTTTGACTGGTACTGTATTGTGTACACCACACACACACACACACACACACATCACACACACACACACACACACACACACACACAGTTAAAGTCTGACGTTTACATACACCTTAGCCAAATACAGTTAAACTCATTTTTTACAATTCCTGACTTAACCCTAGTAAAAATTCCCTGTCTTAGGTCAGTAGGATCACCACTTTATTTTACGAATATGAAATGTCAGAATAATAGTAGCGAGAATGATTTATTTCAGCTTTTATTTCTTTCATCACATTCCCAGTGGGTCATAAGTTTAATACACTCAATTAGATTGGTTAGCATTGCCTTTAAATTGTTTAACTTGGGTTAATGTTTCTGGTAGCATTCCATAAGCTTCCCACAATAAGTTGGGTGAATTTTGGCCCATTCCTCCTGACAGAGCTGATGTAACAGAGTCAGGTTTGTAGGCCTCCTTGCTCGCACACGCTTTTCAGTTCTGCCCACAAATGTTCTATAGGATTGAGATCAGGGCTTTGTGATGCGCACTCCAATACCTTGACTTTGTTGTCCAAAAGCCAATTTGCCACAACTTTGTAGTATGCTTAGGGTCATTGTCCATTTGGAAGACCCAGTGTTCAAGCTTAAATTCCTGACTGATGTCTTGAGACGTTGCTTCAATATATCCACATAATATCCTTCCTCGTGATGCCATCTATTTTTGTGAAGTGCACCAGTCCCTCCTGCAAAAACACCCCCACAACATGTTGCTGTCACCCCCGTGCTTCACGGTGGGATGGTGTCTTCCCCCTTTTCTCCAAACATAACGATGGTATTATGGCCAAACAGTTCTATTTGTTGTCATCAGACCAGAGAACATTTCTCCAAAAAGTACGATCTTTGTCCCCATGTGCAGTTGCAAACCGTAGTCTGGCTTTTTTATGGCGGTTTTAGAGCAGTGGCTTCTTCCTTGCTGAGCGGCCTTTCAGGTTATGTTGATATAGGACTCGTTTACTGTGGATATAGATACTTTTGTACCCGTTTCCTCCAGCATCTTCACAAGGTCATTTGCTGTTGTTCTGGGATTGATTTGCACTTTTCGCACCAAAGTATGTTCATCTCTAGGAGACAGAACGCATCTCCTATTGTTTGTAGAGATGAACGTGGTACCTTCAGGCGTTGGGAAATTGCTCCCAAGGATGAACCAGACTTGTGGAGGTCTCCAATTTTGTTTCTGAGGTCTTGGCAGATTTTTTTTGATTTTCCCATGATGTCAAGCAAAGAGGCACTGKGTTTGAAGGTAGGCCTTGAAATACATGCACAGGTACACCTCCAATTGACTCAAATGATGTCAATTAGTCTCTCAGAAGCTTCTAAAGCCATGATATAATTTTCTGGAATTTTCCAAGTTGTTTAAAGGCACAGTATGTAAACTTCTGACCCACTGGAAATGTGATACAGTGAATTATAAGTGAAATAATCTGTCTGTAAACAATTGTTGGTAAAATGACTTGTGTCATGCACAAAGTAGATGTCCTAACCAACTTGCCAAAACTATAGTTTGTTTACAAGAAATTTGTGGAGTGGTTGAAAAACGAGTTTTAATGACTCCAACCTATGTGTATGTAAACTTCCGACTTCAACTGTAATTATGAGATGAGTATTGTGTATATATATATATATATATACATACATACATGCATACACACACACACACACACAGTACATACCAAAAAATTACTAACAATTAGAAAACTTCCTCAACATAAAACCCTGTGTTACAATTTCATCACACCCAGTCTCCACGTTTCTCTCATCTCTGACTCAATTCACAAAGTCACTCAACTGTGTCTTGGTTTCTCTTTTCTGCTACATCTCAAACATTTTGGACATACAAGCTACCCCCTGTCAAGATGGTGTTATTTTACCATATGTAAGACAAACTGTTCAGAGTCCGAGTCTGCTCTGGAACTGAATAGACTCTCTGCCCCAGGACACAGAGGACTGCTCTTTGTAAGCTCTGCCTTCTATAGGGGAATGACAGGGGGGGGGGGGGGGGGGGGRCCCATCCTCTCAAGTCACCAGCTTTCTCTTCTAGCCCACATCAGGACCTCCCCATACATCCAACTCCATCACACATGTTCCATTTCAACACTGCTAGTGTATAATGATGATTCAGAGAACACACACGAGGTATGATCTCAGTGGACCGGTTTTGTATTTGAGTGTCGTTTGGAAATTGCTACTCCTTCCACATTATGGATGCACACCTGGGCACACAGAAGCACCTAGAACCCCTCGCCGGCTAGTTCAATCTCCTACCGAACCATCTGAACATCAGCCCTGTAACTCGTTAGTATTTTCCCACAGAGCTACCGTACTCGTAGCTTCGAGAGCCAGTCTAGAGCTTCAACATGTAAGCAAGATGTTCTCTTTTCTGGCACAGCCACATTCATCCCTGGCCAGCCCAGATACATGGACAACACAAAATACTGTTGGTAATGTGGCGGGAGGGATTCTAGCTCAAAGGTGCCACAAGCGGCGAATCACTTAAATCAGGACAAAAGGCAAAAAAAAAGAAAAGAAAAGTGAACATTTTGGAAGGAAATCGCTGTACAGTATTGACCATTTTTATAAAAACAAACGAAAAATTGAAATAACTCGAGTCCACCCCCCCCACATGATGGCGGGCAGACTGAGGTCCTGAAGGCAGTCTTCTTAAAAGTACGACAGTTTTTCCCTTCTCTCCGTCTTACTTTCTCACTCTCTCTCCCTTTATCTCCAATGCGGGGCGAGCAGGGCCAGGGTGAGCCCACAGAGTGCCAGTGCCATGCTCCCGTGTGCCATATGGTCTCCACCGGTCGTGTCTTGGTGCACCATCTTGACCACGCGGGGGTTGATGGGGGTGGGTGGGATGGAGAAGTAGATGTCCCGGTCCGCCACGCAGGATGGAGAGTCACAGCCGCTGCCACTCTCCTGTCCTCCGCTACCATCCTCATCTGAAAGAAAGAAAGAAACAAAGAGAGAGAGACAGAAGTGAGAAGATTTCAGGGGGCAAGAAATGAGAGCAGGTTGATGAGGCCATGAACACAGGAAAAGACACAGCATTCAGGGGATGAAAATAGAACTCATCAAGTCTGTTGTGACATTTTTATGGCAACACCAAAGGTTGTGGTCCTCTCTAGCTCAGTTGATAGAGCATGGRGCTTGCATCGGTAGGATAGTGGGTTCGATTCCCGGGACCACCCATACGTAAAAAATGTATGCACGCATGACTAAGTCGCTTTGAATAAAAGTGTCTGCTAAATGGTATATAAGGTAATAGTCAATAGTCTTCAAACAGACGACATGAGCAGAATATCTAGGCCAGCTAATCTTTATAGACAGGTGGGGTGTTTACCAACAATCAAAGGATTATTGACCATTTGTAAGCTATATTTCTTATGTAAATGTTTATTGAAAACATATATACATTTGCTCAATAAGCACTTGTCTCTCAAATACATTGTTACAGTAGTTAGTTAGCTAATTTTATCCATATTAGCATAAGATGTGACGTCAAATGTCAAAACAAGATATACACAAGATACAACTAGTTGTAACAAGCCATCTACGATTCACCACACATCAGCTTCTTGTCATTGTTGCTAGCTATCTGACTGTTCAGAAAACAACTACACACGCACAGCCTTTTACCTCAGAGTTACGCCACATGACTGTAATGATGTTGTCAACACACCCGTCTATTGAAATGGAGAAGATTTCCTAAAGTTTAGTTCCCCGTAGAGGGTGCCAATCAGGTGTCCAACCCGGATGCTCTGCATGGGGCAATGGGCCTCAGTAAGTAAGTTAATCTGTTAGTTCTTACCATCCTCACCTTGGTCGATGGAGATATCATTGCCGCTGTGGGCGGCCTTCAGCCAGCTGGTCATTTCCTTCAACACTGCGATCTGACTGCGAATCGCCACATCTGGCTTTGTAATGTCCACTTCCACATCCGGGTTGGACACCTGATTGGCCAATCCGTTGCCCATGACAACAGACTCGTACCTATGGCAGAAGGTCAAGAATGAATGTGGAGATCCTACCAAGCARACTGTTCGTTCACCATCTGCAGCAACATTACTTTATGCCTTCAGAATGGTGGCTCCGTCCCGAACGGCACCCTATTCCCTAAATAGTGTACCACGTTTGAAAAGTAGTGCACTAAATMGGGAATAGGGTCTAATTTGGGACGCAGTAAGTGTTGGTTGGTGACTTGTGTCAAGGGAGTGACCTGAGAAAACAACCTGCCAAACTAACCTGCTCTTTGCTGTTCCGTTCCAACAGTCATCCCTCGACGTAATCCTCTCCCCAGCACACACGGTCTCTGGCAGCGTGGACCAGAACTTCTTAGCATGCTTCAGCCTTTTCTTCACGTCTGTCGTCTGGGCAGAAGGAGAGAGGCAGGCAAACAGAGACGGATCATTTACTTACGCCACGTCCATTTGAAAGACTTCGGATTCTCACGTGAAAACTCTTTGAATTTATGCTGACGGTTGGGCCAGATGGCTGACAATGCCTTACCAGTCTGTCCAAGCTGGTGCCAGCAGCAGTAGTGGGCCGTGCGTCAGGGCTGTAGGGACGAAAGCGACCGGTGAATCCTGTCTCCTTGACTGAGCGACGCGACCGGAAGCCATTACCTGGTTTAGGCTGACCACACCCCTGGAACACCTGAAGGGGTGGAGAGGCAAGTGAGTGGAATGTACAGACAGACAGAGACAGATAGACACAGGCTACCAGGCAGGCACACAGACAGAAAGGTTGGCAAATAAAGAAAACACACACACACACACAGTCAAAGACAAACTGAGACAGGAAGTGACTGACCTTCTGTGACACCTGCATGCTGTTCTCCTGCATGTTCATGATGGCCTCGGAGATCTTAACGTCAATGGGGTCCATCACAGACTCAAAGTTGAAGGGCCCCTCCAGTCTCTCAGCCAGACTCAACATGGCATCTGATAAGACACAACTCAGTTAGTCATGGACACAATAGCCGCAACCCTGCAATAACTGCAAACAAACACCCCCAAAACCAAAATAACTATGTGAATTAAAGTGCTAAAATCTTTTTTGGCCTAGATTCTACCAGCAGGGGGAAGCACACTGCAGACACCAGAGGTCCCCCAGTGAGTGTCAGAAGCCACACACTCCCTCTCCCCCTCTCTCCCTCCCACTCCCTCCCTCCCTCATTGGAGCATGTTTAACTGGTCATTGTTGGATATGAAAGCCCTTACCCAGGAAGTTGTTCCACTCTGTGTCGAGGTCAGCCTGGTTGGCCAGACAGCCACGCATCACGTTGAGACAGTAGTTCTGGCAAGGCTTGAGAGCCACCTGGCCTTTGCAGTAGGGACAGTACAACATCTTCATGGCTGCCCGCACACAGCTAGGGGATGCACTGACCTGAGGGGGAGGGCAGAGGGAGTTAGTGACCAATGCATTTCAGACAGACACAGACTATATACAGTGCAAGATGTATCAGACAGACAGTTAGACTATATACAGTTGGGTCCTGAAATTATTGACACCCTTGATAAAGATGACCAAAAATGACTGTATAAAATAAATTATGTAAATACTAAGCTATATTGTACGCTCAAATTTTTGGGGAAATTATATTATATCATTTTATACTAATACAATTGCTCATAGAAAGAGATTTGGTTTAACAAGTAATATAATTTTTTCTCAAAAGGGAAGGGATCAAATGATTGACACCACTGTTTGTTCCATAGGGCGGCACACAATTGGCCCAGCGTCATCCGGGTTAGGGGAGGGTTTGGCTGGGGTAAGCCATCATTGTAAATAAGAATTGGTTCTTAACTGACTCGCGTAGGTAAATACAGGTTAAATAAAATAAATTACAATACCTCACCTTGAGGGGATAACGGCACGGAGKCTTTTTCTAAAATGTTTCATGAGTTGGAGAACACATTGGGAGGGTTCTTAGACTATTCCTCCACGCATAATCTTTCCAGATCCTTGATATTTTATTTTTTATTTAACCAGGTTGGCCAGTTGAGAACAAGTTCTCATTTACAACTGCGACCTGGCCAAGATAAAGCGAAGCAGTGCGACACAAACAACAACACAGAGTTACACATGGAATAAAAAACGTACAGTCGTGGCCAAAAGTTTTGAGAATGACACAAATATACATTTTTWAAAYGTTTGCTGCCCTTCTTGACACCAGGCCATCCTCCAAAAGTCTTCGCCTCACTGTGCGTGCAGATGCACTCACACCTGCCTGCTGCCATTCCTGAGCAAGCTCTGAACTGGTGGTGCCCCGATCCCGCAGCTGAATCAACTTTTAGGAGATGGTCCTGGCGCTTGCTGGACTTTCTCGGGCGCCCTGAAGCCTTCTTCACAACAATTGAACCGCTCTCCTTGAAGTTCTTGATGATCCGATAAATGGTTGATTCAGGTGCAATCTTACTCGCAGCAATATCCTTGCCTGTGAAGCCATTTTTGTGCAAAGCAATGATGACGGCACGTGTTTCCTTGCAGGTAACCATGGTTGACAGAGGAAAAACAATGATTCCAAGCACCAGTCTGTTATTKAAACTCAATCAGCATGACAGAGTGCTCTCCAGCCTTTTCCTCGTCAACACTCACACCTGTGTTAACTGACATGATGTCAGCTGACATCACTGACATGATGTCAGCTGATCCTTTTGTGGCAGGGCTGAAATGCAGTGGAAATGTTTTGGGGGATTCAGTTAATTTGCATGGCAAAGAGGGACTTTGCAAATAATTGCAATTCATCTGATCACTCTTCATTACATTCTGGAGTATATGCAAATTGCCATCATACAAACTGAGGCAGCAGACTTTGTGAAAATTAATGTGTCATTCTCAAAACTTTTGGCCACGACTGTACAGTCAATAGAAAAAATCCATTTACAGTGTGTGATTAGGGATGTAAGGCAATAAATAGGTCATAGTGGCGAAGTAATTACAATTTAGCAATTAAACACTGGAGTGATAGATGTGCAGAAGATGAATGTGCAAGTAGAGATACTGGGGTGCAAAGGAGCAAAAAAAATCAATAACAATATAGGGATGGGCTATGTACAGGTGTAATGATCTGTGAGCTGCTCTGACAGCTGATGCTTAAAGTTAGTGAGGGAGATATGAGTCTCCAGCGTCAATGATTTTTGCAATTCGTTCCAGTCATTGGCAGCAGAGAACTGGAAGAAAAGGCAGCCAAAAGAGGAATTGGCTTTGGGGGTGACCAGTGAAATATACCTGCTGGAGCACGTGCTATGGGTGGGTGCTGCTATGGTGACCAGTGAGCTGAGATAAGGCGGGGCTTTACCTAGCAAAGACTTATAGATGACCTGGAGCCAGTGGGTTTGGCGACGAATATGAAGCGAGGGCCAGCCAACGAGAGCATACAGGTCGCAGTGGTGGGTAGTATATGGGGCGTTGGTGACAAAACAGACAAAATATCCTTTGTCTGCGCATATGGACTGCCCTCTTCAACTCAAACCACAGGTTTTCAATGGGTTTTAAGTGCGAGACAGATGGCCATTGCAAAATGTTGATTTTGTGGGCAATMAATTTTTCTTTGTGGATTTTGATGTGTGCTTGGGGATATTGTCTTGCTTGAATATCTATTTGCGGACAAGTTTCAGTTTCTTGACAGAGGCAACCAGATTTCTGYCTAAAATGTCCTGGTACTGAGTAAAGTTAATGATGACGTTGACCTTACAAGTGCCCCAGGATTAGTGGAAGCAAAAATAGTCCCATAACATCAAAAGTTTACCAACCATATTTTACAGTAGGTATGCAGTTATTTTCTGCTTATGTATTCTCATTTCAAAACCAAACCCACCACTGGTGTGCGTGGCCAAAGAGCTCTATTTTCATGTCATCTGACCAAAGCAACAGTTCAAATCCAAGTTCCAATGCCGTTTAGCAGACTCCAGGCGGATCACATGAAAATAGAGTTCTTTGGCCACACACACCAGTGGTGGGTTTTGCTTCTAGATGAGAATGCATGAGCGGAGAATAACCCCCTACCTACTATAAAATATGGTGGTGGATCATTGATGCTATGGGGCTATTTRGCTTCCACTGGTCCTGGGGCCCTTGTTTAGGTCAACTTGGTTGCCTCTGTCTGCCAGGAGGCTGAAACTTGGCAGCAAAGTGGATCTTCCAGCAAGACAATAACCCCAAGAACATAACAAAATCCACAAACAATTGGCCACCAAATCTACAATTCAACTAATATAATGTTCTATATGTCAATCTATCTCTATATAGCATCAACATCTCTATATTTCTTAGGGTTGCAAAGGGAGGGTAAATAATTGGTAACTTTCAAAGTTGACCAGTAAACTACCAGAATTTTTGTAACTGTCAAGAATGTTAGGGAATTGTATCACTTGACATCTAGTAGCCGTTTTGGGTACTTCAGATTACCACAGGAGTCTAATTATCTCTGGCCCTCCGTGTGGCCTTAACACATGTAAAATATATAAAATAAGATCATTTTAATATACAAAATAAAAATGACAAAACTYTAGAACATTATCCTAAATATAACCCATAAASTTAGTGAACTTCCATTTCATCCCAATACCATGGTTTCAGCATGAAATATAATTTKTATGAAATAAAAATAGATACCATGTCAATACAGTCAATTCAGAAAGTATTCAGACCCCTTGACTTTATCCACGTTACAACCTTATTCTAAAATGGATTAGATYAATCTTTTTTTTTTACTCAATCTACACACAATACCGCAATAATGACAAAGTGAGAACAGGTTTTCAGAATTTATAAAAAATAAGACAGAAATATCATATTTACATAAGTATTCAGACCCTTTGCTATGAGACTCGCAATTAAGCTCATATGCATCCTGTTTACATTATTCATCCTTGAGATATTTCTACCACTTGATTGCAGTCCACCTGTGGTAAATTCAATTGATTCGAAAACATTTGGAAAGGCACACACCTGTCTATAAAAGGTCCCACAGTTGACAGTGTACGTCAGAGCAAAAGGMTGAAGGAATTGTCCGTAGAGCTCAGAGACAGGATTGTGCCGAGGCACAGATTTGGGGAAGGGTACCAAAACATGTCTGCAGCATTGAAGGTCCCCAAGAACACAGTGGCCTCCATTATTCATAAATGGAAGAAGTTTGAAACCACCAAGCATCTTCCTAGAGCTGGCCGCTTGGCCAAACTGAGCATTCGGGGGAAAAGGGCCTTGGTCAGGYAGGTGACCAAGAACCCGATGGTCACTCTGACAGAGCTCCAGAGTTTCTGTGGAGATGAGAGAACCTTCCAGAAGGACAACGATCTCTGCAGCACTCCACCAATCAGGCCTTTATTGTAGAATGGTTAGACGGAAGCCACTCCTCAGTAAAAGGCATATGATAGCCCACTTGGAGTTTGCCAAAAGTGCCKTAGGATTCTGACCATGAGAAACAAGATTCTCTGGTCTGATGAAACCAAAATTGAACTCTTTGGCCTGAATGCCATGCATCTCGTCTGGAGGAAACCTGGCACTATCCCTACGATGAAGCATGGTGGTGGCAGCATCATGCTGTGTGGATGTTTTTCAGTGGCAGGGACTGGGAGACTAGTCAGGATCGAGGGAAAGATGAACGGAGCAAAGTACAGATAGATCCTTGATAAAAACCTGCTCCACAGTGCTCAGGACCTCAAACTGGGGGCGAAGGTTCACCTTCCAACGGGACAACGACCCTAAGCACACAGCCAAGACAAAGCAGGAGTGGCTTCGGGACAAGACTCAATGTCCTTGAATGCCCCAACCAGACACCGGACTTGAACCCGATCTAACATCTCTGGAGAGACCTGAAAATAGCTGTGCAGCAACGCTCCCCATCCAACTTGACAGAGCTTGAGAGGATCTGTAGAAGAATGGGAAAAACTCGCCAAATACAGTTGTGCCAAGCATGTAGCGTGATACCCAAGAAGACTCGAGGCTGTAATCACTGCCGAAGGTGCTTCAACAAAATACTGAGTAAAGGGTCTGAATACTTGTAAATGTGATATTTCACCTTTTTTTTTTTGCAAACATGTCTAAAAACCTGTTTTTGCTTTGTCATTATGGGGTAGTGTGTGTAGATTGATGAGGGGGGGGGAAACTATTTAGTCAATTTTAGAATAAGGCTGTAACGTAACAAAATGTGGAAAAAGTCAAGGGGTCTGAATACTTTCCGAATGAACTGTATGTCTTTGTTGTCAATGTTTTGCCGCCAAACTGGGGAAAGTTGTGAAAAGAGTAAATAGTTGGAAGAGTTGGAGAGTTAAGTGAAAATAATGCCATTGTTGATTAGATGRTTTATTCTTTAATTAGGCTTTTTCTTGAACCATATGGTCTATCCACTAAAAACTCATGGATGAATAAAAAATGAATARTATATARGAATACTTTTTAAAAACATTTCCAAAGTTAACATAGATTGCCATAGATGACATGTTAATTACGAAGCATTTCCATAACTTTGGTATATTACCATTCGTTTTGCAACTCTACTCTTCCACTTACCGTGGAGACTTTGTTGACCACCTCGGGCATGAGCGCCAGGCCACGTGTGAAGGTGCGCGCCGCGACAAAGGCCCGTGTCAGCTGGAGGCGGAGCTTGCGCGGCACGTCACCAAACGGTTTCAGTTGCTCGGTGTGGCGGCTGACACACTCCATGTAGGCGTCACTGAACTCGTACTGGACGTTGACCAATCGGAACATCCTCTCCAGGAGGTCTTCCCAGAAGTCAGACAGCATGGAGTCCAGGTTGACTGCCCCGCTGCCCGACACGTAGTAGCGCTTCAGCTCCTGGAAAAAGTGCTTGAATAGCTCCGCATTATGCACATACATCAGGCCGTACGTGCGCACGAACATGTCGTTGAGCGAGTGCTCCGCGTTGTCCAGCAACTCGCGGAAGAATTCTGCAGACGGGAAAGAGAAGAATTGAGTGTAAGTACGACGATAGCACACAGCTAAAACTTAAATGTCAACATCAGAGTGTGGTAACGGTAGGCTATATTTGTGATCTAATAGAATATTAATATAAAGAGGTTATTATTATTAAAGTGACTTGTTATTCAGGAAATTGTATTTGCTGCACAATGGAGCGCTTTGTAAATCTTCCAAAACATGTGGACGGGGGCAGATTTTATAAAGGCTAATGTCAATACCATATTTATTCTGTCTGGGGTAAAGATGTTCAAACTACGTACGTACTCTAATAAAATCTGTTCCTCTTAAAAAATACAGTGCCTTCAGAAAGTATTCATACCCCTTGACCTATCCACATTTAGTTGTATTAAAGCCTGAATTATAAATGGATTCAATAAATACAAAATCTCATCCATGTACACACAATACCCCAAAACGAAGATGAAGTGAAAACATGTTAATATACACTACCGTTCAAAAGTTTGGGGCCACTTTAGAAATGTCCTTGTATTTGAAAGAAAAGCAATTTTTTTGTCTATTTAAGAAGACCTTTCTTCTGAAATTCATGAGTCTATTCGTTCTGAGAAATTTTTATTTTAAAATGGCCAAAAAAATTGATTTTCTTTCAAAAACAAGGACATTTCTAAGTGACCCCAAACTTTTGAACAGTAGTGTACATTTTAGCAAATTTATGTCAATAAAACTTCACCTGTTGCCAATTCAATTGTTTGGACATGATTTAGGTGTCACAGTTGACAGTGCATGTCAGAGCCGACGCTATACCATGAAGTCCAAGGGACTGTCAATAGATCTCACAGATAGAATTGTGATGAGGCATATATCTGGAAGGGCATAKAACAATTTCTAGAGTGTTGAACGTTTCCAAGAGCACAGTGGTTTCCATCATTGGGAAATTGAAAAAATATGGAACTACCCAGACTTTGAGCAACCTGGCAAGAAGGACCTGGGTCAGGGAGGTGACCGAAAACAGAACTACAGAGTTCCTTGGCTGAGATGGAAGAATGGCTGCCAGCTGGACAAGTCTCTACAGCACTTCACCAATCAGGGCTTTATGGGAGAGTGGCCAGATGCAAACCACTCCTGAGAAAAAGCCACATGACAGCACGCCTGGAGTTTACAAAAAGSCACGTGAAAGACTCAGAACTTAATGCAAACYATTCTGTGGTCTGWTGAGAGAAAAAATGTTACTATTTGGCCTGAATTGTCTGGAGAAAACCAGGCACAGCTCATTTCTCATCTAACACCATCTCTACCGTGAAGCATAGTGGTAGCAGCATCATGCTATGGGGATTATTTTCAACGCCAGAGACTGGGGGCGAAGATTTACATTCTAACAGGACAATGACTCCAAGCACACAGCCAAAGCAACGCTGGAATGGCTTCAGAAKAAGAATGTGAAAGTCCTTGAGTGGCCCAGCCAAAGCCCAGACTTGAATCCCATTGGAAATCTGTGGAAAGACTCGAAGATTGCTGTTCAACACCACTCCCAATCTAACTTAACAGAGCTTGAGAAAATCTGCAATGAAGAATGGGAGAAAATCCCTAAATCCAGATGTGCAAAGCTGATACAGACAAACCCAAGACGACTGACTCACAGCTGTAATTTRTGCCAAAGGTGATTCTAAAATGTAAATGCACTCATGTAAATGTGATATTTCTGTATTTCATTATTTTTTTAAATGTGCAAACATTTCTAAAAACATGTTTTCGCCTTGTCATTATGGGGTATTGTGTGTAGATGGGTGAGAGCAAAAKATATATATCTAAACTATTTTGAATACAAGCTGTAACAAAAACATGTGGAGGATGTCAAGGTGTATGAATACTATCTGAAGGCATGTGAAGCATACATAAATCCCAGCTCCTTACACTGCATAAACATTATAAATCAAATAAAAAAATATTCTGTATGTTATCCAGAGGTTCTTTGAATGTTTCCCTCTCATCTGATTCTCACACATTGCCTTCATTTTGCTGGACCCCAGGAAGAGTAGCTGCTGCTTTGGCAGCAGCTAAATGGGGATCCATAATAAATACAAATACACAAACTAACATTGTAGTGTACATTTCCACAACCAGATTGAAAGTCTCCTCAATAATGTTTTTGGCAGCGTGTCTGTGACTGTCATTAGACAAAGCCATCACTTACAGAGAGATGAACCTGGAGAAGAGTCCCCTAAGCAAGCTGATCCTGGGGCTCTGTTTACAAACCTTACATAACAAAGCCATCACCTACAGAGAGATGAACCTGGAGAAGAGTCCCCTAAGCAAGCTGGTCCTGGGGCTCRGTTCACAAACCTTCAATAACAAAGCCATCACCTACAGAGAGATGAACCTGGAAAAAACTCCCCTTAGCAAGCTGGTCCTGGGGCTCTGTTCACAAATAGACCCCACAGAGCCCCAGGACAGCAACACAATTAAACCCAACCAAATCATGAGAAAACAAAAAGATAACTACTTGACACATTGGAAAGAATTAACAAAAAAACGGAGCAAACTAGAATGCTATTTGGCCGTAAACAGAGAGTACACAGTGGCAGAATACCTGACCCAAACTTAAGGAAAGCTTTGACTCTACAGACTCAGTGAGCATAGCATTGCTATTGAGAAAGGCCGCCGTAGGTAGACCTGGCTCTCAAGAGAAGACTGGCTATGTGCACAATGCCCACAAAATGAGGTGGAAACTGAGCTGCACTTCTTAACCTCCTGCCAAATGTATGACCATATTAGAGACACATATTTCCCTCAGATTACACAGATCCAAAGAATTTGAAAACAAACCCAATTTTGATAAACTCCCATATATATTGGTTGAAAAACCACAGTGTGCCACCACAGCAGCAAGATTTGTGACCTGTTGCCAAAAGAAAAAAGGAAACCAGTGAATATCAAACATCATTGCACCATTGCAAACACCATTGCATATTTTGTTTATTTATTTTCCCTTTTGTACTTTAACTATTCGCACATAATATGAAAAGTCTTTGAAAAGTCTTTATTCTTCAGGAACTTTTGTGAGTGTAATGTTTACTGTTAATAAACAAAAGTGAAATAAACAATAAAAATGATCTACTCACTTGCTTGGCAATGTTAACATACGTTTCACATGCCAATAAAGCATTCAATTGAAATTGAATTGAGTGAGAGAGTGGCAGAAAGAGATGCATAGGAAGATGCAGAGCGAGAGTGGCAGAGGAAGATGCAGAGCGAGAGTGGCAGAGGAAGACGCAGAGCGAGAGTGGCAGAGGAAGACGCAGAGCGAGAGTGGCAGAGGAAGACGCAGAGTGAGAGAATGGCAGAGGGAGACCAAGAGGGAGAAGAAGCGAGACAGAGACGGAGCGTAAGAGGGCGAGAGAGGGAGAGACGGAGAGAGAGAGCGAGAGAACACTGCTATTCAATGTCTCTCCACATCAAGCCGCTGAAGCACCATCAAGCCGCTGACCACCAATGGAATTTTCTGTTGTCCATTCCATTCGTTTTCCTTTCTCCCTGCTCCTCTTTCAATATGATTACTGCCCACCCCTCCTCTCCCTCCCCTTCCATATAGGGACCTGTACCCCCCTCCACACCTCTCTCTCACGCCAATGCTTTCAGTTCGTCAGTTCCTTCAGATGCTCTCTTCAGTAGGGACAGGGAACAATAACCTACTTTATCCTGAGGAATGTCCACCCCCCCCCCCCCCCCCCAATAACACAGCACCCCTCTCCCACGACCCCTCACTTGCTTCAACACCACTTTCTTAATCTGAACAAAATGAGCATTCCAGATTCTCTACGAAAATGCTTAACCTCTCTCACTGTTACATGTGTGCAAGCATACACACCCCTTTCACTCTTTTCTCTTTGTATCAACTCCTCTCTCTCCCCCTTCTTCTTCCTTGTACACACAAAACGTCCTTTCCGCTGCAGTTTCTCGGTGTGCCTTCTGCCAAGCTTTGAAATGTAAAGTTCCCATGCTATCTCTTCGGAGTCACCAAACGCTCCTGAATTCGGGCACCAGGACACATACACGCAACACACACACACTTAACTTCTCTAGGGTAGGGGCAGCATTCGGGATTTTGGATGAAAAGCATGCCCAAATTAAACTGCCAGCTACTCATCCCCAGAAGATATGCATATTATTAGTAGATTTGGATAGAAAACACTCTGAAGTTTCTAAAACTGTTTGAATCATGTCTGTGTGTATAACAGAACTTATTTAGCAGGAGAAACCCCGAGGACAAACCATTCAGATTTTTAGTTTTTTTTGGTCACTCTCTTTTCAATGAGGTTTCATTGGGAAACCAGATTTCTAAGGGACATGCTTGCAGTTCCTACCGCTTCCACTGGATGTCAACAGTCTAGAGAAATTGGTTGAGGTTATTCCTTTGTGTAATGAAGAAGTACGGCCATCTTGAACGAGAGTCACATTAAGTTTCCTTTTAGATAGAAGTGCGTAACCAGAAAGCTTTGCTATAGTTGGTTTTAATCCTGTATTGAACACAGATCATCCGCTCTTCAATTTGATCGATTATTAACGTTAAAAAATACCTAAAGTTGTATTACAAAAGTAGTTTGACATTTTTTTGGCAAAGTTTACAGGTAACCTTTGAGATATTTTGTTCGTCACTGTTAGAGCAAGTTGGAACCTGTGTTTTTCGTGATCAAACGCGCCAAATAAATGACATTTTGGATATATATCGACGGGAATTAATAGAACAAAAGGACAATTTTGTGATGTTATGGGACATATTGGAGTGCCAACAACAGAAGCTCGTCAAAGGTAAGGCATGAATTATTATTTTTTATTTCTGCGTTTTGTGTTCGCGCCTGCAGGGTGAAATATGCCCTTCTCTCTTTGTTTACAATGGTGCTATTCTTCGGATCAATAGCATCGTATGCTTTCGCCGAAAAGCCTATTTGAATTCTGACATGTTGGCTGGATTCACCAACCAGTGTAGCTTTAATTTGGTATCTTTCTGTGTGATTTTTAATGAAAGTTTGATTTTATAGTAATTTACATAGTAATTAATTTGATTTTGGCGCTCTGCATTTTCTCAAGTTTTTTGCCAAGTGAGACAGTAGGCGTCCCGCCTAAACTCAGATTTTTGGATATAAATATGAACTTACCGAAACAAAACATGTTGTAAACATGAAAGTCCTATGAGTGTCATCTGATGAAGATCATCAAAGGTTAGTGATTCATTTATCTCCAATTCTGCTTTTTGTACTGCTCTCTTTGGCTGGAAAAATGGCTGTCTTTTTCTGTGACTTGGCTCATACCTAACATAATCGTTTGGTGTGTGCTTTCGCCCGTAAAACCTTTTTGAAATTGGACACTTTGGCTGCATTACAACACGTGTAGCTTTAAATGGTGTAAAATACTTGTATGTTTGAGGAATTTTAATTATGGGATTTCTGTTGTTTTTGAATTTGGCGCCCTGCAGTTTCACTGGCTGTTTGACGAGGTGGGACGCTACCGTCCCACATACCCTAGAGAAGTTAACAATGGCGCCGGAGGAGATGGCTGCCGTTTTACGGTCTCCTAACCAATTGTGCTATTGTGTGTTTTTTCGCGTTATTTGAAACTTATTTGGTAACATATATGTTTCAGCCACCGTCTCTTATGACTGAAAAGAGCTTCTAGATATCAGGATGTCGATTACTCACCTCGTTACTGGAAGAAGATTTGATCTTTAACGAGTCAGACGCAAAGAATTTCAGACACCCGACAAGGCCCTCATCCCTGTCATTCGCAGGAGAAAGAGACAGAGATGTTCTGGGACGTTAGGTCGGGCGTGCCTTGTAAGGATCCGGCGGCGAGTGGTTTATCTTCCTTACCATCAGTCCTATTAGCCAACGTACAATCATTGGATAACAAAACAAACAAACTATGATCACATATATCCTACCAACGCGGCATTAAAAACTAATATCTTATGTTTCACAGAGTCATGGTTGAACAACGACATGAATAATACACAGCTGGCAGCTTTTACGTTGCCATCGGCAAGATTAAAAACAGCCGCCTCCGTTAAGACAAGGGTGGCTGTCTGGTGTATATTTGTAAAACAACAGCTTGTGCTACGAAATCTAATAGTAAGGAAGTCTCGAGGTTTTGCTCGCCTGAGGTAAAGTATCTCATGATAAGCTGTAGACCACACTATTTACCAAGAGTTTTCATCTATATTTTTCATAGCTGTCTATTTACCACCACAAACTGATGCTGACACTAAGTCCGCACTCAATGAGCTGTATACGGTCAAAAGCAAACAGGAAAATGCTCATCCAGAGGCGGGCTCCTAGTGGCAGGGGACTTTAATCCAGGGAAACAAATCTGTTCTACCTAATTTCTACCAGCATGTTAAATGTGCAACCAGAGAAAAAAAAAAAACTCTAGACCACCTTTACTCCACACACAGAGACGTGTACAAAGCTCTCCCACCATTTGMCAAATCTGACCACAATTCTATCCTCCTGATTCCTGCTTACAAGCAAAAACTAAAGCAGGAAGCACCTGTGACTCGGTCAATAAAGAAGTGGTCCGATGACGCAGATGCTAAGCTACAGGACTGTTTTGCTAGCACAGACTGGAATATGTTACGGGATTCTTCCGATGATATTGAGTAGTATACCACATCAGGCTCTGGCTTCATCAATAGTAACCCTGGGCATACCTGATTACCTCATTTATCAAACATTACACGTTATAATTTGAACTTCACCAAGCCAGATGCCCTCACAAGGCGTCACCTGCACTCTAGTCCCTCGTTCAATGAGCTTCWRCAAGCCSAGTTCTCTCGCAAGATTACCRACGCTCTAGTCCTTCACTCCACAATAACCTCACCAGTCCTACTGTGATCAACTCAGTACCACAGATCTGGACTTTTGGTTGCCCACATCTGGCTATTTAATCACTTAAGAACACAACTCAGTCCTGCTAGTTACCTCAGCTGTGGCCCTCATCACTTATTGATAGATTGTCCAAGCRGACCTCTCTCAGTACTCTGTCRGAGATCTGGTATKCACCTGTGCCCGCTACCTCTCAGATCYTAGGCGGGTCCAGCTGCTCAATAATAAGCATGGRTTACCCTGAGATSCCAATTTCMGATCCCCTGTGCACAGTTTACCRAGATCTTCAGGAGAGGTCAACAGGTGAAGTTGCAGATTTTCTCCATGTCGCCAAAAATGTTGTGGAAATTCAGTACTGACAGAGACTTTTTCATTTCTTCAAACAGTCATTGTAATTTAATATTGATTAATTATTGCAATAATGAAACCGTCGACCCCACACTAGAAAGTGTTTTGCCGAGTGCTTAATGAAAAAACAGATGTTATTTAGGACCTAAAAATGCTTAGTCTGCCTGGTTCCAACCGTCCCATAAGCKACCTTGYTCTATCTCCTGCTTATTTGCACGGGATATTGTTTTACTTCCAACCCGGCTTAGTTTCCCAGAAYCTAGGAAGATMAGACAATGAGGCATTGTTCTAAACTCTTCCAGGCTCTCTCTATCTCAGTCACACACACCAAATCTGGTCTATGGAATGCCAGCATTTAGGTTTTTATCATCAAGTCATAGCAGACTAACTACATCGACAAAGCTAGAGTGGAAACCATCCCTTTACAGAAACACAGAATTAAACATTACAGAAATGTCCTACTATTGGTTAAGTATTAATTGCTAACTATTAATATCAAACAAATCAGGTAAATAGGTACCTATTTGGGTCTCTAGGTACCCGTCGTTTGGGTCMCTGCGTGTCAAAAAACACATACATCAATGAACACTATTTGACAATAACACTATTTGACGCGTTAAATAAGCTTTTAATTTGACACGTCAAATAACAGTTCTATTATAGAATGTTGTGTGTTCTGAATTTGCACGTTCAAACCAGGCGCCACCACTACTATCAGTAGCACTGTCAAAGCTGTACAAAAAAGTCTGCAAACAAGCAAACACCGGCCACGAATGATGTGTTTACAATACCGTGTAGGTAATAAAGCATTATTTGTTCGACCACAACTTCTGGGGTAGCTAGCACCAATACAACCAGCCTGAAAACAATGACCAGTACAAACTGCAGTCATTTGAATTATTCTTCGAAATCATTGTAAGTAAGTATTAGCTAGGTAGCCACTTGTTGTTCGCTTATTGAAATTGAACTTCAGTTCATTAAAATAAATAACTCAGCAGCTACTTAACCCTGTTGCCAAAAGCTAACATTATAAGCAGCCAGCTAACTCGACCGGACCGGGTTACATGTGAAGCTAGCCACAATAAGGATTAGGCACAATAGTGGAATTTGCGGTTTSCCATCAAAATAAAAGTGATGCAGAAGGTTACAATTGGTGGAATCATGCCATATTTCAACTAGATAATGTTAAACAAGGTTGGAATGTGTAGCAATGAAATGTGGTATCAGTCTACTCAATACCCAAGCTATTGTCTCCTCAGAGTTATCAGACTTCAAAACATCCACGCAGTATTGTTTTTCCTCAGGAATAGTGTTAAATACACATAGGTTGTCAAATGTGGCTCAATTCACAGTTGTTTCAGAGTCCCGCAATAAGAGCTACGACGCTAATGTTCTCTGGGTGTCACTGAGTAGACGGATGTCATTGATCCACAAACCAGAGGTAAGGCTGTACAGTGAAATAAGTATGCCCCCAATGCAATGCTAAWGTATAATACATCCAGTGTGATTTCAACAGATTGTCAAATTAACAAATTATTGTCTTTCGTTGATTTTATATAAACAACATTCCAACCCCGTTTAGCATGATTACTCAATTATGGCATAATTATACTATTTGTATTCATTTGCGTCGCTGTCAATTAAATACTTTTATTTTGAAGGCTAACCGCAACGTCCACTATTGTGGCTAATTCTTATTGTGGCTAGCTTCACATAGATGGGTCTGACCACCATTAATGAAATAAGAACTGTCTTATAAATTAGGGTTATTTTAGATGACACCTAGCTATACAGTTAGCTAGCTAACTATAGCTACTGAAACAGATGTCGTTTTGCTATGTTTTTAAGGAAGAACATTGCTTGCATCCATGAGCTAGCAACTTTACCAGCATCATAGCATACGTATCAATGAATCGTTGTGACATATGAAATACGAGTGATTGTGTAATAACTACGTAAAAAATGTATGAACTCATTCAATTATGTGACGAGCAGTCATATTCAGGTCCTGATTGGTCAACAAGCTTATTTGACACGTCAAATAGTGTTATTTGACGTATCTTTTTTGACACGCAAAGACCCAAACGGCGTTCCATAGAAATCCTGGTTGAGAATGAAACAGCAAGTAAGTGAAAGAAATAGGTTTTGATTATGTTTTACCGGTAATGGGGACATGTAAATGCCCCAAAAATAACTTTTTGGTCAGTGTGTGTGTGTGTGTATAACCTTTATTTAACTAGGCAAGTTAGTTAAGAACAAAATCTTATTTACAATGACGGCCTACTCCAGCCAAACCCGGACGACGCTGGGCCAATTGTGCGCCGCCCTATGGGACTCCAAATCACGTCCGGATGTGATACAGCCTGGATTCAAACCAGGGACTGCAGTGACGTCTCTTGCACTGAGATGCAATGCCTTAGACCACTGCGTCCATGTGTGTGTGTTAACTATTTAACTGTACTAGAATGCTTAAAAGGCCGTAAAAATTTGAAATACCGGATATCGGTATCGTTTTTTTTTGGCAAGGAAAATATCAGATATCGGTATGTCATATGTCATATCGGTGCATCACTAAACTGCATTGTTGGATAAGGGCTTGTAAGTAAGCATTTCACTGTAAGGTTGTAATCGGTGCACGTGACAAATAAAATTTGATTCGGCGCTGTCAATTCCACCACAATTCCGGCACACTAAAAAGATAAACAGGGTGGAGGTGGCTTGGTGCCGTTTAAATAGAGTTATTTTCTTACTCCAAATCACCGATGTGTCGCCAAGGATACCGGAAACACTGCAGCCCTTCCATTTACCTCCCAGCATGGCCACACCCCCCCACACAAAGACAGGGGAGAGGGCACCGAGCTCCACGCTCCGTTGACAGAGATTAAAACAAAAGGTTATTCTGCCCCTCCCCCCCACACCACCCCCCACTCTGGAATGTCATAGTTGCCACAAGTTTAAAGTCTGTGAAAGAAGACATGATGGGAGGTGGAAAAGTTGGTAGAGGGTAGGACAGGCCCTATCAGTTGTCTTCTTACACCTCCTCCATTCTATGCAGCCATACTAAGTCAAATCAAATTTTATTAGTCACATGCTTCGTAAACAGCAGGTGTGGACTAACATGCTGACCACACCGCCAGCGTTGCAAAATAAATTTACACATACATTTTATTCAATCATTTCATCCAAACTMSTCRCGTTTGTCAACGAGCGTCTGCGTAGCCAGGCGTTAATATAGAACTTGGTTCTATTTTTGATGKGCTGCAAGTCCCGCCTCTCCCATCTCCTCATTGGTTTTTAGGAGCATACACCCACGTGGGTGATTGAAAGATAAGCTGAGGTCCACACTCCAGTCAAAGTTGGTTGCCAACTGCTTTATAAAGTCCACAGAAGAATTAGACTGGAGGAGAGATTACTAGAAACTAACCAACCTTTTTATCTGTGGATTAATTGTTGGAGTAGAGAACACACAATTTTGTGTGACTCAAAATGGGTCCAAATTCTACAAAGACGCAGAAAAAAAAGTAACTTGTGCATTTCAGGTAAAACAACAACCCAATGTTTATATCCCAGGAAAAAGCAGCGAGCTAGCTAGCAACAGCAAGCAAGCTAGCTAAATGTCCATGAATGTTTCATGCGTTTTGACCTGTCCCCAAATGAATATAGTTGGTTCAGAGTTTGTTCTGATATTTCAACCCACATGTCCTGATCGCGTCTGGTGTGGAAGGACAAAATCAACCCGCGCTCGATGGCGGACGTGCGCGCGCGCGCCCCGTCTAGTCAGCATGTAACAAGTTAAACGCTTACTTTATGGGCCCTTTCCAACAACACAGAGAGAAAGAAAATAGAGAAAGAAAATAAAAGTAAAACACGTAATGATAAAAGTATTAAAAGACACAACGAGGAACAATAACTTGGAAATATACAAGGGGTACCAGTACCGAGTACCACCACTTCACAGCCAATAGATTCTCCCTGGCAAAGATGGATATGCTACTGGGGAATAGAGTACCACAAGGTAGCACAAAACTCCCTTCTAGTTGTAACTTCTGGTACTTTTTAAAGATCGATTAGAGTTGAGTGGGTTTCTCAGGCTGAAGTTAAGGCCTCTAGTATGAAAGCAGCATTACACAGGCGTCTTGCTTCGTCATTGAAAACGGTTCATGACAACAGCTAGCGGTCAGCCGTCAGCTAGGCCCTGGAGCAGCACACTCCCTTACAGTTTTCCAACGAAAAAACGTCCCTGCTGCTCAGCCATTGGTTCAGGAAAATGTAGGTTAAAGGTTACAGGAGAGAGAGCATAGTGTGTAGGGAAYCACTGAGGACGTACGAGGCAGTATAGACACTTAGTCCATATGTGTGTATGTTTGATTGAGAATCTGACTAGATCCTGACAGCAAGAATCTTGTTCGACAAAGAGGGCCTGGAAGAATGTTGTCCTTCCTCTGTGAAGTAGGGCTTTTTCTTATTCCTCAGCGACTTGCTTTGTTGCTATTTCCAGATGTTCCTCCTGCTGTCCCTGAAGTATGAAACGCTGATGTTGGGCCCAATCCATCACCTCAACAGTGGAGCTGACCGATCCCCTTTGCAAGCCTCCCTCCCCTTCATCCTATAAAGGACAACTGAACATCTCACCTTCCCTTCCACCCCACTAAACCCTGTCCCTCGATGTCCCAGCCCAGGCAGTAATTGCACCCTATTTGTGCCAATTAGTCTTTGCATGGGGAGAGAGAGGGGGAGAGGGAGGAAGAGAGAGCGAGTGAGAAATGTATATTCTTTTTAGAACGTTTGTGAGTGTAATGTTTACTGTACATTTTTTAAATTGTTTATTTCACTTTTGTTTATGATCTTTTTCACTTGCTTTGGCAATGTAAACATGTTTCCCATGCATATAAAGCCCTTAAATTGAATTGAAATTGAACTGAACTCAGAGATCAAGAGAGACAGAGGGAAGAGAGCACGAGACAGAGGTAGGGAGAGAGCGCGAGATAGAGGGAGATAGATCAAGAGAGAGGGGAGAAGGAGAGGGAGAGCGAGACGGGGAGAGAGAACGAGAGAGAGGAATGAGAGGAAGGGGGAGAGAGGGAGGGGGAGAGAGCGAGAGCTAAAGAGTGAGAGGGAGGGGGAGCCACAGAGAGGGAGAGAGAGAGCAAGCAATTGAGAGAGCGCGAGGGAGGGAGGGGATAGAGAGAACACGAGGGAGGGAGAGAGGGGATAAAGAGTGAGCGTGAGGGAGGGGAAGAGATATCAAGAGAAGGAGTGGGGAGAGAGGGAGGGGGAAGAGCGAGAGAGGGCGAGGTAGGGAGAGGGTGAGAGGGAGCGAGAAAGAGAAAGAGAGGGGAATGAGAGAGGGAGCATGAGAGTGGGAGGGGTGAGAGAGCGAGCGGGCGAGAGTGGGAGGGGTGAGAGAGAGAGCGGGCGAGAGTGGGAGGGGTGAGAGAGAGCGGGCGCGAGCAAGCGGGAGGGAGCGAGTGGGAGCGCGCGGGAGGGAGCGAAAGAGGACGGGAGAGCGAGAGCGCGGAAGGTAAAGGGAAGAAGTGAGGGAGAGAGAGCGAGAGAGTGAGGGAGAGTGAGGGAGAGAGTGAGGGAGAGAGTGAGGGAGAGAGGAATGGAGAGAAAGCGAGAGGGGGAGAGAGCGAGAGAGAATGGAGAGCGAGAGGGCGAGCGGGAGGGAGGGAGAGCGAGGGGGGAGAGAGAGCGAGAGGGAGCGGAGAGAGAGAGAGCGAGAGGGAGGGAGAGAGCGGGCAGCGAGAGAGAGGGAGCGAGAGAGGAGGGAGGCGGAGTGGACGGGAGAGAGCGAGAGTGGAGGGAGGCGAGAAGGAAGGAGAGGAGAGCGAGAGAGGAGGAGGGCGAAGAGAAGCAAGAGGAAGACGAGAGGGAGGGAGAGACGAGAGGGAGGGAGAGAGTGAGAGGGAGGGGAGAGTGAGAGGGAGGAGAGAGAGCGAGAGGGAATGGAGAGAAGCGAGAGGGAGGGCGGGAGAGAATGGAGAGGAAAGCAAGAGGAGAGAGAGAGCGAGGGGGAGAGGGAGCGCGAGGGAGGGAGAGGGAGGCAGAGGGAGCGAGAGAGGACAGCGGCGGGAGGGAGGGAGAGGGAGGGAAGAGAGAGCGGGCGGGCCGGAGGGAGAGCGGCGGCGGGCGGCGAGGAAGAGCAATAGGGAGAGAGGAGCGAGAGGGAGGGTGAGCGAGCGAGCGGGGGGAGAGCGAGCGAGCGAGCGGGAGGGCGAGCGGCGGAGAGCGAGCGAGCGGGAGGAGAGCGAGCGGAGGGAGAGAGCGAGGAGCGAGGAGGGAGAGCGAGAGAGGACGGGAGAGGAGAGAACGGACGGGAGAGCGGAGAGGAGGACGGGAGAGCGAGAGTGGGACGGGAGAGCGAGAGGGACGGGAGAG
>NC_036839.1:2638475-2700975 GCF_002910315.2 Salvelinus sp. IW2-2015
GGTCAGTTTTTACGAGGGTATGTTTGGCAGCATGAGTGAAGGGATGCTTTTTTTGCGATATAGAGCCGATTCTAGATTTAATTTTGGATTGGAGATGCTTAATGTGAGTCTGGAAGGAGAGTTTACAGTCTAACCAGACACCTAGGTATTTGTAGTTGTCCACATATTCATAAGTCAGAACCGTCCAGAGTAGTGATGCTGGACGGGCGGGCAGGTGCAGGCAGCGATCGGTTGAAGAGCATGCATTTAGTTTTACCTGCGTTTAAGAGCAGTTGGAGGCCACGGAAGGAGAGTCGTATGGCATTGAAGCTCGTCTGGAGGTTAGTTAACACRGTGTCCAACGAGGGGCCAGAAGTATATATCCAGAAATTATTTCTGAAGGCACTGTAGCTTAACTAGCTTCTCTTGGTTCGATGCAGTCAAGACAGGTACTATAATCAGATGAGGCGATAAATAACTAGCAGTAAGTTAGTCCACCAGCAGAAGTCGACTCGGTTCGCTGCTCCCCTCGTCACTCAGACCCACACCGATCCCCAGCCGCCTGCATGAGCAGCCGCTCCGCTCCGCTCCTCTCCGTCGTGCATTACCACGCCGGTTACAGCATTGTTGCGTCAGGTATTCGTTTCATTGTTATTTMTCCCTTTATGATGTTTTTATTAACGATCCCGATTGCGTTAGTATGTGTATGTGTGTCTATGCATACACATAAGGCTGTGTGTGTATTTAACGTGCCCAGCTCCAGATGAGCCATTAGCCACTGTCACATCATCATTACCTTCAGCCACTGTAAATACAATGAGCCTCAGACCTTTCCTTTGGCAGATCTGTCCATAGGAAATAGCTGCTTCTGGACGTCTCAAATGTGAGAATTGGGGAAATAATGGGAGAGAGCAACCGGAGCTGGTCACTCTATCCAGTGAGAGAGCGGTCTAATGGCTTTTGTAAAGGTATCCCACATCTAACAGCTCTGAGAGACAAGCCAACCTGCACACCCAGACAAAGAAAGAAAGGGCAGCTGGACGACAAAATAAAGGGAGGAGAAATGGACGACAAATGAAGGGAGGAGAAAAAGTGCTAGCAATGAGTCATAACAAAGGACAAAAGGCAGAGCAGGGTTCTTACACCAACTTTTTCAGTTCCTGGCACCAACTTTTTCAGTTCCTGGCACCAACTTTTTCAGTTCCTGGTACCAACTTTTTCAGTTACTGGCACCAACTTTTTCAGTTCCTGGCACCAACTTTTTCAGTTCCTGGTACCAACTTTTTCAGTTACTGGTACCAACTTTTTCAGTTACTGGCACCAACTTTTTCAGTTCCTGGTACCAACATTTTCAGTTCCTGGTACCAACATTTTCAGTTCCTGGCACCAGCACATAATTTGGTCGCACCATTTTTTTAAATATACAAACAATTATAATGGATCATGACCTGGCCTGTGTCCCGTAACGTGCCTGCATTCCATAAAGAACCAGGCTAATAATGACAAACGTTCTTTTAAATTAGCATGCCCTTTCATTGATTTGGATATATTTACTGTAACAGCATAGGAAATACATATATATGTGAAATTGTGTTTTTTACATTGGATAAAAGATAAAAGATAAAAGATAAAAGACTCAGAGCTCCAAAATGGTATATCATACACTTGTGACGACCCTCCCACTCTGTCTACCGTATTCTCTCTCTTTGCTCTCGTTTCCTTATTAGGATGTCGGTGGGCGGAGTATGGAGGGTCGTCAGCTACATGGGAAACACCTGGGCCTGGGTGTGTCCCAGGATAAATAGACCTCTTCCACATTCATTGAGGAGACTCTCTCCATTCAGACACAGGCAGATTTCGGTTGTGGCATTGTTGTGGCTATT
The DNA here is from genome assembly GCF_002910315.2 of Salvelinus sp. IW2-2015. NCBI lineage: Eukaryota > Metazoa > Chordata > Actinopteri > Salmoniformes > Salmonidae > Salvelinus > Salvelinus sp. IW2-2015. The sequence continues at coordinate 2,640,338 of NC_036839.1, forward strand.
TGGTTTGTTTGCTRTGGCACCRCGTATTATCACATTTATGCAAGCAAAACACACACTTACACTACTGATTACACACACCATTGTTAATTGCATTTAGGTTACCTTAGTTAATAAATATATTTTGTTATTCCTTATCTCCCTTTTGTTACTGGCTTTGAGCCAGTTCGTGACACACTGCATTTGAGGAACAATGGGAAAGTAATTCTGCTTTGAATGTTGATAAACTTGTAATCTCACTTTTGAGAAAATCGCCTTTGAATGTTTTGGTATCTAGTGAAGAGCTCTTCTTTGTCTACACCAATTCAGCATTGTTCACACCCTCTTAAGCGTTAGCCCCACCCATCTCGTTTCGCTTTCAGGGRGTTCAGAGCSCACACTTGAGGCTCTGGCCGACGATTTAGTTACCTCTGATTAACATGAAAACAGCCTAACCAGCTCTGCTGGCAACAATTTCATTATGCTTTTTTACACACATTTATTACACTGGCCATATTCAAAGGGTGTGATGTACACACGTCACGTAACGTTAGCTAACGAGACAGACAGCTAACATTAGCTAGTTAAACAACAAATGAACAGTGCCAACAATGCCACAGTCCTGGGAGCTAACCAACCATGTTCAATGTTAGCTAGCTAACATCAGGCTCTAACTAGAACAGCACACGTCTCTGGGATACAAAAAATAACAGCTAGGGAGCCAGGAAGCTAACATTAACTAGCTAGCTAGGTAAACAAAGTAAGTTCACACACGTCACATAACGAGCCAGCCAGCTAACGTTAGCCAGTTAAGCATTCTAGTACAGTTAAATAGTTAACACACACACACACACACACACGGGGACACAGCGGTCTAAGGCACTGCATCTCAGTGCAAGAGGCGTCACTACAGTCCCTGGTTCGAATCCAGGCTGTATCACATCCGGCCGTGATTGGGAGTCCCATAGGGCAGCGCACAATTGGCCCAGCGTCATCCGGCTTTGGCTGGAGTAGGCCGCAATTGTAAATAAGAATTTGTTCTTACATGACTTGCCTAGTTAAATAAAAGGTTACACACACACTGACCAAAAAGTTATTTTGTTGGCATGTACGTATGTCTCCATTACCAGTAAAACATCAAAACCTTTTTCTTTCACTTACTTGRTGTGCTGTTTCGTTTCATTCTCAACCAGGATTTCTATGGAATGCCGTTTGGGTCTTTGCGTGTCAAAAAAGAAACACATCAAATAACACTATTTGACGTGTCAAATAAGCTTGTTGACCAATCAGGAACTGAATATGACTGCTCGTCACATAATAATTTAACGTGTTCATAAATTTTTTACGCAATTATCGAAAGCGTTCATTAAATTGTTTACGTAGTTATTTTATTACACATTGATTACACTATCACTCGTATTTCATATGTCACAACAATACATCGATACGTATGCTATGATGCTGGTAAAGCTGTCAAGCGCACCTACAGTGCTTGTCATAAAAAAAAGCTAGCTAGCTCATGGATGCAAACAATGCTCTTCCCCAAAAACATAGCAAAACGACATAACCTATTTCAGTAGCTATAGTTAGATGGCTCCTAGCAATATAGTTATCTATCTAAAAGAACCSTAATTAGTTCTTATTTGYTTAATGGTGGTCAGACCCATATATGTGAAGCTAGCCACAATAAGGATAAGCAACAATAGTGGCCTTCAAAATAAAAGTATGACAATGACAGTGATGCAAATGAATACAAATAGTAGAATTATGCCATAATTGAATAGATCATGCTAAACGAGGTTGGAATGTTGTTATATAAAATCAACAAAAAACAATTTATAAAATTGACAAATCTGTTGAAATCACACTGGAGGTATTATACTTTAGAATTGCATTGGGGGCATACTTATTTCACTTGTGGATCAATGAGATGGGGTATCAGTCTACTCAGTGACACCCAGAGAACATTAGCGTCGTAGCGCTTATTACGGGACTCTGAAACAACTGTGAATTGAGCCACATTTGACAACCTATGTGTATTGAACACTWWTCSTGAGGAAAAACAATACTYCGTGGATGTTTTTGAAGTCTGATAACTCTGAGGAGACAATAGCTTGGGTATTGAGTAGACTGATACCCCATTTCATTGATCCCCAATCCTTTACAGTGCAATATGAATGTCAATACACACAGTAGGGTGACTGGGGAGGGGATTTCACACGGTCACAGTTCCGCGATAAGAGCTACAARGCTATTATTTGCGTAAACTCTTCACAGTTGTGTTCTGTGGGTGTCAACGAGTAGACTGATACCCCATTTRATTGCTTCACATTCCAACCTTGTTTAACAGTATCTAGTTGAAATATGGCATGATTCCACCAATTGTAAAAGTGAGTTCACTTTCAAAGCAGAATTACATTCCCATTGTTCCTCAAATGCAGTGTATGGTATACCATTTTGTAGCTCTGAGTCTCTACTTTTATCCAATGTAAAAAACACAATTTCACATGCTACATAAGACCGAATCTAGGTGTTGAGTCACATATGTTCTTTCTGCAAAATCCTCAAGGGCAAAAATAAAAAATAAAGTAACAGGGAGGGCTGACTTCCCCCAGATCGCTGGGCCACTCGGGAGTCTTATACACACGGATTCTGTACTGTAGATATGTGGAAGTGATGGAGTATGGGCCTGAGGGCATACTGTTGTGAAATCTGTGAATGTACTGTAATGTTTTTAAAATTGTTTAACTACCTTAATTTTGCTGGACTCCAGGAAGATTAGCTGCTGCCTTGTATCCATAATAAATACAAAATTGTCCCGTTTCCATTTGTCAGTGACTCAGCATTGTCATATGTTCCCATGTCACCCACAATAGGGCAGGCAGTGGAAACCCGATCAGGATATTTACACACACACAAACACACAGAGAGATAGAACAGGAAGTGTGTTAAGGGAAAGAAGACTGGCTCTGGGTGAGTTTGTGGTCTGTCTGGGAGCATGTGTACCTCTCTCTCCCCAGAGTGTAGAGTAAGGCATGGGAGAGGGGATTGGCCAGAGAAGGGCAGTGACAGACGTTGAGAGACAGGTGGAATTGCCAACAGACAGGTAGACTGGGTGTCTCTGCTGCAGGCAGCCAGTGCACAGGCAGGTGGGACATAAATGGACTGATACAGTAGGAAGGTAGGTGTGTGTGTGGGCATGTGTCTCGATCTCTCCCTTACGATCAAATTGGCTGTGCCTCTGTTTGAAGGTGCTCTGTAGGTTGGAGCTGAGCTGGGAAATGGGGGCCTTCAGGTCTGAGTGGCTCTGCTGGCTCAGCTTTTCCTCCATCTCCAGGGTACAGCATGAGTAGCCCTGGGGACACACCTTTAGGGGGGCTCCTACAGGCACAGACGGGGGAGAGAAAATCCTGTTACACACTATACAGTCGTGGCCAAAAGTTGAGAATGACACAAATATTAATTTTCACAAAGTCTGCTGCCTCAGTTTGTATGATGGCAATTTGCATATGTTCCAGAATGTTATGAAGAGTGATCAGATGAATTGCAATTAAATGCAAAGTCCCTCTTTGCCATGCAAATTAACTGAATCCCCCAAAAAACATTTCCACTGCATTTCAGCCCTGCCACAAAAGAACCAGCTGACATCATGTCAGTGATTCTCTCGTTAACACAAGTGTGAGTGTTGACGAGGACAAGGCTGGAGATCACTCTGTCATTCTGATTGAGTTCGAATAACAGACTGGAAGCTTCAAAAGGAGGGCGGTGCTTGGAATTATTGTTCTTCCTCAATACATAATGCATAGTGCATTTAATGTAAAACATTTTATCCTTTTTTAGGACCTCAAGCACTTAATCGCTCAGCACTAGACAAATCAAAGAAAGTGACCTTCAAAATGTGATGTCATTTTATTGGAATTTTCAGCTGTTGTTGGTAAGTAAAGAAWCTGCTAACTTCTGACATGACTTACCACATCTTTAAGTGAACAAGGAGCCTTGTGAATCAGCAGAAAATAAAGAATAATGTTCAAGAAATAAATATAGATTTTTTTRCCTATTTTTACTCCACAGTAAGCAACCCATTCTCTAATTTGCCTTAAACGGGCAGCCCAGTAATATAAATTTAACATATGGTGTCCCAGGCCTCCCACAAATCAAACTTTATTTGTCACATGCGCCAAATACAACAAGTGTAGACTTTACAGTGAAATGTTTACTTACAAGCCCTTAACCAACAGTGCAGTTCAAGAAGAGTTAAGAAAATATTTACCAAGTAGACTAAAATAAAAAGTAATAATAAAAAGTAACACAATAAGAATAACGAGGCTATATACAGGGGGCACCGGTACCGAGTCAGTGTGTGGGTGTAGAGGTTAGTTGAAGTCATTTGTACATTTAGGTGGGGGTGAAGTGACTATGCATAGATAATAAACAACGAGTAGCAGCAGCTTACAAAAGGGAGGGGGGATTCCATGTAAATTGTCCGGTGGCGATTTTATTAAATTGTTCAGAAGCCTTATGGCTTGTTGAGGAAGCTTTTGGTCCTAGACTTGGCGCTCCGGTACCGCTTGCCGTGTGGTAGCAGAGAAAACTGTCTATAACTTGGGTGACTGGAGTCAGACACTTTTATGGGCTTTCCTCTGACACCACCTATTGTATAGGTCCTGGATGGCAGGGAGCTTGGTGATGTACTGGGCCGTTCGCACTACACTCTGTAGCGCCTTACGGTCAGATGCCGAGCAGTTGCCATACCAGGCGGTGATGCAACCGGTTAGGATGCTCTCGATGGTGCAGCTGTAGAACTTTTTGAGGATATGGGGACCCATGCCAAATATTTTCAGTCTACTGAGGGGGAAAAGGTTTTGTCGTGCCCTCTTCACGACTGTCTTGGTATGTTTGGACCATGATAGTTCATTGGTGATGTGGACACCAAGGAACTTAAAACTCTCGACCCGCTCCACTACAGTCCGTCGATGTTAATTGGGTCCTGTTTGGCCTGCCTTTTCCTGTAGTCCACGATCAGCTCCTTTGTCTTGATCACATTGAGGGAGAGGTTATTGTTCTGGCACCACACTACCAGTTCTCTGACCTCCTCCCTATAGGCTGTCTCATCGTTGTCGGTGATCAGGCCTACCACTGTTGTGTCGTCAGCAAACTTAATGATGGTGTTGGAGTTGTGTTTGACCATGCAGTTGTGGGTGAACAGGGATACAGGAGGGGACTAAGTACACACCCCTGAGGGGCCCCGGTGTTAAGGATCAGCGTGGCAGACGTATTGTTGCCTAATCTTACCACCTGGGGGCGGCCCATCAGGAAGTCCAGGATCCAGTTGCAGAGGGAGGTGTTTAGTCCCAGGGTCCTTAGCTTAGTGATGAGCTTCGTGGGCACTATGGTGTTGAACGCTAAGCTGTAGTCAATGAACAGCATTCTCATATAGGTGTTCCTTTTGTCCGTAGGTACAGAAGGGTAACTCAAAAAGTTTACCCTGGAAAACCATCTATCCAAAAAAAAAAAAAAAAAATAGTTTAATTTAATGCGAGTGATTTATTCTCCTCAAKGTGACGTCTGATAGCAACCATCAGTCCAAACGTTATATGGCGAGCTCCTGCAGCTGTTGCTCATGTGGGAGTAATAGACACACACACTGACAGGAGGTGGGGTGGACTGATGAAGACAGGCTTGAGCCGGGGAGAGAAGTTGGAGCGCGGATGTTAAACGGGCTTAGCCTATAAACTTCCACCCTGAAGAAGGCACAGTGATGCCGAAACATTGGTGATTTCATGATAAATGACTGGGAGTTTATATATGGAGTGTGCAACTCTGTTTTTATAGTTTATTTGCCGTTAGTCAGCACCTCCACACAAAATCATTTCTGGGTGTGCACCAGAAACGAGCTTAGCCTGACAATTTMAGCAATTTCTTAGCGCTGACATCCAATCTGGAGACGTCAGTCACTCTCCTCTTCTAACCCACGGAATCATTCGAAATCAAACCAAGCCCTCTGCTCTGKTGTACAGAACAATTGACAAGTTTGACAAAGAGTAGTCAAAGTGGACTCAACTTCAAATTATCGCCGGGGTTGGAGTGMCGCTGCAGCACGGTGGGTAGGAGAGGCGAAGAGGCTGAACGCGAAGTTGCAGCTGCGATAACGTTTTCTTTATCTTTTCAAAAAGGAGGCTGTTGGAATTCGGGAAGAACACAGGGGTTCTTTCACTCCGCCCAGGCTCCCAAATGGCATGTTTGGGTTTTCCCCAACAGTGCTCCGCTCGCTCAGTCAGCGACTCTGGCCCTTCCCGTCTGGGCTGTCTCAACGTATTGTTAATAGTTAGAATAGTACAATACACAAGGTGCAATTTCGAAATTTGGTTGTGGAACAGCAGTTTTTATTTTGTTATGTCAGTCACTCAATTAGCCCATGTCAGCGATTTTATTTATTTATTGTTAAGTTAGTCAAGCAGCCAGCTATCTAAACTTGTAGTAGTCATTGTCGAATTACAGACCGGGGGGGGCCCATTGATTGTTAGTCACGCTCACTCTGATATTATATAAAAAACTGACAACATTCTCGCCACCCTATGGCAAAATGTGTAGAATTGCAGGAAACGAGCTGTAAAACTGCAAAATCTTCTCTCCGACCCATGGCAAAATGTGTATAATTGCAGCAAATTTGCTTTAAAACTTTTTTCTCTCTCCGCTGTCGAAACGGCAGACGCTAAAATGCTTTTTAGAGTCAAAAGCTTGATGTAATTATTGTGTCCTAGGAATATGGGACCAAATAATAATTCTGAAACCATAAACAGGCTGTATATCCTAGGCCTATTCTTGATAACTTCTTCAGCAAAACAGAATGATCAACCGTATCGAAAGCCATTGTCAGGTCAATGAACAAGGCAGCACAGCTCATTTTTAGCATCCAAAGCATTGACAAGATGATTAACAATTAGTGTGGTTGCTCTGGTAGTACCATGCCCAGGCCTGATTGGTTTATATTAAAAATACAATTACCAAATAAAAAGGAACGAAACTTGTACCTTAACCAAGGATTCAAAAATCTTAGCTAAACAAGGTAGTCTTGAAATGTGGTGACAGTTGTCAAGATCATTTCTATCCCCACCCGTATAGAGTGGCAGCACATATGCAGATTTCCATGCTTTTGGAATACTTCCTGATAACAACGTTGAATTAAAAATGTGGGCTACTGAGCCAGCAATATGGGAGCGCTCCAGTCAATGTTGAGTAAGGACGTGCACGCATAAAAGTAGGCCTATAGGCTACRTGGCCTGARGCAAATGTATGCATATAAATGTGCCATTTAGGTATCTGATATATCTGATTGGCTTAACGCACCACTACAAATGACCCGTGGAGCCTCACATGGCCTGTCTGCAACGAACTTGAAACATTGTATCAACTGTATCAACACAAATGCACATTTGTGGCCTGCTGGAGGTCATTTTGCAGGGCTCTGGCAGTGCTCCTCCTTGCACAAAGGCGGAGGTAGCGGTCCTGCTGCTGGGTTGTTGCCCTCCTACGGCCTCCTCCACGTCTCGATGATGTACTGGCCTGTCTCCTGGTAGCGCCTCCATGCTCTGGACACTACGCTGACAGACACAGCAAACCTTCTTGCCACAGCTCGCATTGATGTGCCATCCTGGATGAGCTGCACTACCTGAGCCACTTGTGTGGGTTGTAGACTCCGTCTCATGCTACCACTAGAGTGAGAGCACCGCCAGCATTCAAAAGTGACCAAAACATCAGCCAGGAAGCATAGGAACTGAGAAGTGGTCTGTGGTCACCACCTGCAGAATCACTCCTTTATTMGGGGTGTCTTGCTAATTGCCTATAATTTCCACCTTTTGTCTATTCCATTTGCACAACAGCATATGAAATTTATTGTCAATCAGTGTTGCTTCCTAAGTGGACAGTTTGATTTCACAGAAGTGTGATTGACTTGGAGTTACATTGTGTTGTTTAAGTGTTCCCTTTATTTTTTTGAGCAGTGTAGTTCCTCAAAGTATTWAAAAAATCTTTCCTGCTCTCTCCCTTTCAATAACCACTCAGCGTGAAAGGGAAAATGTCATGCTCTGATCGGGTGGAAACGTCATAAAAAAGTKTTCTTATCAGTGCTGGACTTGGATTGAAATAAGTTCCGGTACTCATTTTGGGTTCTGGTACTGTTTATATTTAGGTGAGCTAATATMCTATAAGTGGAACAGGAGCTCAAGCAGCAGAACATTTGAGGTGCCGGTACTCAGCTCCGGTGAGTTCCTGCCGAAGTCAAGCACTGSTTTTCATCCCTTGCGCAAATAGCCTACAGCGGTGTCTGTCTCGAGCTCACTGGCGTGGGAAACTGAGGGCCCAGAATATTTTTGAAAATGTTGCCAGTTCGCTAGCGCAAGCTTCAGGCCGACCCAAGTTAATAGTTGATACAATGTTTCAAGTTCGTTGCAGACAGGCCATGTGTAGCCAATGTGATTTATAGGATATTTATTTGTATCAGCATATGTTCTACCTGCAGGCTYKAATMTTTTTATTTGTTGGCTTTATGTAGGCTATTTTTACATAGTTGGCAATGGCAAGAGAAGTTACTTTTAGGTGTATCATTTTCATTTAGATAGGATTTTGATAAACCACATGACAATGAATTTGAGATATGAAGACGTTATAAATTAAATTCAACWTTCACGAAAAAGTGCATATGACAACCATAACTGTCAGGCAGATTGGTAGAAATTGGAAAAGGAACAACCAGTGTTGCCAACTCCTCAGTAAGGAAAGTAGCTATTGGCTGTCCTAAAAGTCACAAAATGACYTCATCGRATAATTGGCCATGTGCATGTAATTGTGATGGACGCTGTAGGAGAGAGGAATAATGTCCTGGGAGAGAAAAAGTGAGTAAACACCCTAAATATGTTTAGAACTACAAATGAACTTTCTTCTGTCGATTCTTGTTTTTTTTAATGTCACAATTCCAACCCTCCTCCTTTACCCGGGCTTGGGACAGACAAAAGTGACCCAAAAGAGACACTCTGGCGGAGTTATAGTTTATTTATTTTTTTGTTTAGTTTTTTACATTTACATCCCGCCCATCAGCCAGCGGCGGCGGCCAGGAGCCCGTGACGCTCGTTCACGTGAGAGCGAGCTCTGTTCCATTGCTTTGCTGAAGACAAAGGAATTCTCCGGTTGGAACATTATTGAAGATTTATGTTAAAAACATTCTGAAGATTGATTCTATACTTCGTTTGACATGTTTCTARGGACTGTAATATGACTTTTCGTCTGAAATTTTGCCTGGACCTGCCCGCGCGTCGTGAGTTTAGATTGTGTACTGAACGTGCGAACCAAAAGGAGTAATTTGGACATAAATGATGGACTTTATGGAACAAATCAAACATTTATTGTGGAACTGGGATTCCTGGGAGTGCATTCTGATGATCATCAAAGGTAAGTGAATATTTAAAATGCTATTTCTGACTTCTGTTGACTCCAACATGGCGGATATCTCTTTGGGTTGATTTGTCGTCTGAGCGCTGTACTCAGCTTTTTGCATGGTTTGCTTTTTCCGTWAAAAAAAATAGAAATCTGACACAGCAGTTGCATTAAGGAGAAGTATATCTTTAAATTTGTGAATAACACTTGTATCTTTTATCAATGTTTATTATGAGTATTTCTGTGATTTGACGTGGCTCTGTGAAAATTCACGGGATGTTTTGGAGACAAAGCCAAATGTAAACTGAGATTTTTGGATATAAATATGGACTTGATCGAACAAAACATACATGTATTGTGTAACATGTTGTCCCGGGAGTGTCATCTGATGAAGAATATCAAAAGGTTAGTGATTCATTTTATCAATATTTCTGCTTTTTGTGACTCCTCTCTTTGGTTGTAAAATCGCTGTATGCTTTCTGTGACTAGTTGCTGACCTAAACATAATGATATGTTCTGCTTTCGCCGAAAAGCCTTTTTGAAATCGGGCACTGTGGTTGGATTAACGAGAATTTTATCTTTAAAATGGTGTCTAATACTTGTATGTTTGAGAAAATTGAATTATYAGATTTCTGTTGACTGAATTTGGCGCCCTGCAATTTCATTGGCGAGGGGTTCCGCTAGTGGAACGGGGTTCCACCAGACACCTCCCTCCTGGGATCAAGTCCAAATCGACCCACCCACCCACACACACACACCGAGAGGGCGAAAGCGAGAGAGAAGTTGGCAACCACTACCTAAKCACATCACTGTTCAACACATAGCTCTTTGTACCAGCATGATTAGAGACCCAAAGTAAGCAGTGGGAGCGCGCGCGCGCACACACACACACACACCTCCTTTAAGTGAAACAGAGATTCAGACTTTACTCCACCAAGGCGCCTGCTTGCGTGCCCACAGTACAGGGACACAATCTAACAGGCTTTCTCCCTGTGGAAAATGTTCATAATAAGGGGTGCAACTTTTGATTTAGAAGTGGGGGGGGGGGGACATAACCTGTCGGGCAGTTTGGGGGACCGCCCCAATCATTTTTTGGGGCATCTAAAGGCATCTAAAGCTAATTTCTTGCATTTCTACATCATCTAATTTGACCGAAAGCCCTTCCAGCCCGTCTATTTAGAACATCAGAAAGCAAGCAAAAAATGCCCACAGTCATAAAGCTAGGTAAGAGGTTATTATGTTTAAGTGATTAATAAGACTTAGCTAAAGGTAATTCACTAATCAATGTTGTGTTGCACCTTCAACCAATAGACCAACAAATGAACTCTTAAAATAATCTTTGTTAAGACATCCTACATATCAAATTTCAGCCAGACCGCCCAGCCAACCCGAATTGCCTGCAGGCCCGACCCCCACCATATTTTGGAATCAAAAGTTATTATTATTTTTTTTTTTAAATAAACACACGCCTACACATATACACAKAAGTATTTGGACACCCCTTCAAATTTGTAGATTCGGCTATTTCAGCCACAACCGTTGCTGKCAGGTGTATAAAATCGAGCACACATCCATGCAATCTCCATAGACAAACATTGGCAGTCAAATGGCCTTACTGAAGAGCTCAGTGACATTCAGCGTGGCACCGTTATAGGACGCCACCTTTCCAATGAGCCAGTTCGTCAAATGTATGCCTTGCTAGAGTTGCTCTGGTCAACTGTAAGTGCTGTTATTGTGAAGTGGAAACGTGTAGGAGCAACAAAGGCTCAGCCACAAAGTGTTCTTTGGAGTGATGCTTCATGCGTCACTATCTGGCAGTTCGACGGACGAATCTGGGTTTCGCTACCTGCCCGAATGAATAGTGCCAACTGTAAAGTTTGGTGGAGGAGGAATKATGTTCAGGGTCTGTTTTTCATGGTTCGGGCTAGGCCCCTTAGTTGAAGGGAAAACGTAAAACGTAAATGGTACAGCATATACAGTAATGCCATTCTAGACGATTCTGTGCTTTCAACTTTGTGGTAACAGTTTGGGGAAGACCCTTTCCTGTTTCAGCATGACAATACCCCTTGCACAAAGCGAGGTCCACAAAATGGTTTATTGAGATCTGTGTTAGAAATTGGCCTGGACAGAAAGAGCACTGATCTCAACCCCATCAAACACATTTGGGATGAATTAGAAAACGCCAACTGCTAGCCAGGCCTATTTGCCAAATATCAGTGCCCAACCTCGCTAATGTTTTTGTGGCTGAATGGAATCAAGTCCCCGCAGCAATGTTCCAACATCTAGTGGACAGCCTTCCAAGAAGAGTGGAGGCTGTTGTAGCAGCAACATTTGTATTTTGTATTTATTATGGATCCCCATTAGCTGCAGCAAAATTAAGGCAGTTATACAATTTTAAAAACATTACAATACATCCGCAGACCTCACACCACACTGTGCCCCCTCAGGCCCCTACTCCACCACATATCTACAGTAGAAAATCCATGTGTGTATTTTTATTTTTTTTACCTGRATTTAAATAGGCAAGTCAGTTAAGAGCAAATTATTATTTACAATGACACGGCCTACAAAGGCCAAATCCGGACGACGCTGYGCCAATCGTGCCCCGCCTTATGGGACTCCCAATCACAGCCGGTTGTGATACAACCTGGATTCGAACCAGGGTGTCTGTAGTGACACCTCTAGCACTGAGATGCAGTGCCACTCGGGAGCCCAAAATATAGTGCGTATGTGTATATTGTGTATGTTACCGTGTGTATGAATGTGTCTGTGCCTATGCTGGTGTTGCTTCACAGTCCACACTTCCATTAGGTCTAGTTTTTCTGCTTGCATCAGTTACTTTATGTGGAATAGAGTTTCATGTAATCATGGCTTTCTGTAGTACTGTGCTCCTCCCATAGTCTGTTCTGGACCTCAACAGGTTCTACAGCTGCACCATCGAGAGCATCCTGACTGGTTGCATCACTGCCTGGAATCACTGGGGCCAAGCTTCCTGCCTTCCAGGACCTCTATACCAGGCGGTGTCAGAGGAAGGCCCTAAAATGGTCAAATATTCCAGCCACCCGAGTCATAAACTGTTCTCTCTGCTACCACATGGCAAGCAATTCCGGAGGCTTCTAAAAAGCTAGTACCCCAAAGCCATAAGACTCCTGAACATTTAATCAAATGCCTACCCAGCCTATTTGCATTGCCTCCCCCTCTTTCACGCTGCTGCTACTCTGTTATTATCTATGCATAGCCACTTTAATAACTCGACCTACATGTACATATGTGGAGAAGCGGCATCTGCCAGTACCCCTTCGMCAGGTCCTGGGTGCTGACGTATCTTGCCTTCCCCAAGCAGTCGACCAGTTCYTCRACCCGGGGCATGGGGTATGAGCCGAATTTACTGACCTCTTTCCAGCCCCGGAATTCATTGCKGAAGCGAACGGTTACGTCCGGTTTTGGTACCAGCACTATAGGTCTAGACCACTCACTGTGGGACTCCTCCAGTACKCCCATATCTAGCATTGTCGTCACTTCCCGCTGGACCGCTGTCCTCTGGGCTTCTGGTATCCGGTAGGGCTGTTTACGCACTTTTTTCACTCGGACATATMTGGATATAATGTTCCACGAGAACCGTGCGCCCCGGCACCTCGGAAAACACGACCYTATTCCACTGGCCCAACTCTCTGAGTGCTTGTCGTTGGGTCGGGCTGAGGTCTTACCCCATGAAAACTGCTGTGGCCAGGTCCACAGCGCCTCTCGTGTGTTCCACTTCTTCCGTAGGATCACATGGTAAAGCTGGAGGGGTTCTCTCCACCCTGGTTGGCGGACCTTAAAATTGACGTCGCCTATCCGCTCGACGATGTCATAGGGCCCATCCTTTTTTTCCTCTTCTTCCTACCTCGTCCCCTGCTTTGTCTATCCCCTCTCATGTGAGCCACTGCGGTTGGGCCAGGGTCACCATGCTGCCAGAGTCCAGCAGAGCGCAGATTTCGACGCCATTGATTCGTATTGGAACCATCGGAGGGGCCATCTCGGTGTGCGCCCAAACAGGAGGTGACATAACTCGCCATCCGGGTTACCCCGGAGCTGGGGGATGCAGAGGGCATGGCCTCCTCCTGGCCGGGGCAGCTCTATGCGAAATCATAGCAGCACCTCTGATCTAGGTCCAGCAGTGGATTTCGTCGTTGGTTCGGGTCGCCCTCCCACTTCATGGCCTCGGCTGGTTCCGTCTGGGCCCACTTCAGCACCTCGGCTCTCTCTGCGCTTGTCCACCCCGTCCCCGCGTCCACTCTCTCCGCCCGGGCCTCTTTCAGCAGGTCKTGGTTGTTCTGGTGGGTTTCCACCACGATAAGCAATTCCTTCAGGCTCTGGGGGTTATGCATGCTCACCYCCTTCCTCATCTCYTAGGGGAGMGCCKGAAGGTACCGATCCAGGACGACCTTATCGATTATCGGGAGGGACGGTACGTCGGTCAGTAGCCAGCCCTTGGTAAGGTGCACCAGGTCGCTCATCTGAGAGCAGGGGYAGACAGTGGAGTCAAAGGCCCAGTCGTGGATCAGTTGTGCATGACGTGCGAGGCTGAATCCATAACGGCTCAGGATGCTTACGTTTGAGTCTCTCATAATTGCGCTGTCTGTCGTCATTCAAGTCGAAGTAGGCCTTCTGGGCCCCTCATAAATCGGGGTCTACTTCAGGCCACCAGCGTTGGGTGCCGAGCCTGTGTACTCCCAGCGGAGAGAGCCAACGACGCGGCACGTACGTCCCTATCACGCAACCCGGGGTAGACCTCGGGATACCGCACACTGGTCAAACAGAAGCCAATAAAGGGGGTTACTTCTTATTAGGTAGTGGAATTACTTTTACTTTCCTCCGAGCCTGGAACACACACTTCCAGTAAGCTTAAATTGAAAATATGGCAATTGGAGTGGCAATATCGTCCGCTATTATCCTCATAATTTTCACCCAAGTTGTCAGACCCCCAGTGGCTTGTCATTGCTGATAGACATTTTTCACCTCTTTTTCAACGACTGCTTGCTTTCATATTTTGGTCAGAGTTTGTTGCTGGCATGTCATGCTTAAATTTGCTAATCTTGCCAATGAAAAAATGATTAAAGTAGTTGAATCTGATTCAATGAATAKTGGAGCKYAGTTTGCCTTTTTGCCCAAAATGTCATTTATGGTGCTCCAATGCTTTTTACTATCATTCTTTGTCATTTATCTTTGTTTTATAGTGTAGTTTCTTCTATTTATTCAGATTAATAAACATGATTTTTCCATTTACAATACGTTTGCCAATCAATTGTGCAGCTATATTTATTTGCGATTCCTTTWGCCTCATCCCTCTCCARCATAAAATGTTTCAATTCCTCATCAATCCACATTAACACACAGAAACCGCACATCCTCCATATAATTAATAGTAGTGTAGAGCTCTTTTTACTTGACCACAACATAGCTGGGTCGCTTTGTCCTCGCCCTAAGGGTCCACCGCCCTGCAGTGCCCTAACCCAACACACGCCACTCAGCTTTAGGATCTTAGTTAAACGTTCATTATTGGTTTCAGGTGTGTTAGGCCGAGGCCAGAGTGACAACCCACAGGACGGCAGTCCCCCGGGGCCAGGACTGAGCAGCACAGCATCTAGGGATTTCCTAAATAGTCATCTCCCCTGAAGTGAGCATGTTTTTAATACAGACTCCATCTGTCGTACTGTATTCCACATAAGGCATCCAGATCTTATGAAAGTTGCRCAGTATACCCTTAATAAGTGGGAAATAAATCAAATCTAGTGATACATAACTTGACATTTKTGCCATCACTGACATTGTGGGAGGATAACCAACCTTCCAGATACACCTCCAGCAGAGGAAGTACATCTCTATGTGCATGTTATTCAGTTCCACTGGCATATAGTATGTTCTATGGATGGTATTAAACTGCAGTCTGAGATGTCTGAGATGATATGAACATGACTGGACGTTCAAACATATCTGTAMCCATGAATCATGACACGTGTTTTGTGTCATTGGGGAAAGCGTCTATCGACCCTTGATACAGTTTAGAAATCAACTTGAGGTTTGTCAGACTGCCTTAAAATAGTTTCAATATTTGAAGCTTCTGGCTTGCCCAGTGTTTGCTYCACAGCGGGAATAAAGTGATGTATCTGGTTTACCCTGGCTGCCTGACCCTGCTGAGATGAGGCATGACAAAGAATTGCCTTGGTGCACATAAAAATATATTATCCAAGAATAGAATGAATGTTTGATGARTTGAAATTGCCATTTTTCCCAGATTGTAGCAAAGTTAGWTAAGACAGAAGTTTATGAAGTAGGGTCTTGAAAACAAAAAGGGAGTAATGTAGAGATCTACGGGTCATTAGCTAGGTCCAGCCAACCTTTTGATACAGGATATTGTGATGATTATCTTTTTATTTCARRTTTATTTAACTAGGTAGGCCAGTTGAGAACAAGTTCTCATTTACAACTGCGACCTGACCAAGATAAAGCAAAGCAGTGCGACAAAAACAACACAGAGTTACACATTGGATAAACAAACGTACAGTCAATAACACAACAGAAAAATCTGTATACAGTGTGRGCAAATGAAGTAAGGAGGAAAGGCAATAAATAGTGTCTAAACCATTGAAAATAATCATGAACAACTAAAGTGGTTGCTGTAATGTTGCTATGCCCAGGCCTAAACCCTGATTGATTTATATTCAAAATTAATTTATCAGAAAAAAGGATTCATTTACCAAGGATTCAAGACTTAGCTAGACAAGGAAGCCTTGAAATGGGGTCATAATGATTAAGATCACTACTATCCCCACCCTTATGGAGTGGCAGCACAAGAGCGGATTTCCATACTTGTGGAATATTTCCTGATAACAATGATACATTAAAGATTTGGCTTAWTGAGCCAACAATGATGGGAYCTGCACACTTGTCTATTTCTAGCAAAGCATCCAGGAAGTKTMTTTCTGTAAATAGCCTAAAAGAAAAGCTTTGACTATKATTTCCCTGATCATTCAGCAAGTTTCCCCTGTCAACATCGAGCCCAATATCATTGTGAATGGGCTTAGAAGTTATTTCAAAGAGATACCCGCTGAAATAAAATGGTGATCAAATGCATCAATGATGGCATTTTTTACATAATGGGCCAGTGTCAGAACTCATATAATTGTGGCACAGAGGAGYAAGTAAAACCTTTCAGGGATTTGACAGTTTTCCAGAATTTAGCCGGGTTCCCATTACAATCTGAAAGAGCGGTTACATAATAATCAGATTTAGCCTTTGATTTGTTTTAGGGTTACAATGATTCCTCAGTTGCTTAAAAGCCTTGACCCAAGCATTATCTTATGAATGACTTCTGATAATTCTGTTGTGCACCAGGCATTCAATCTACGTTTAACCCTTCATTTGTTGAAGGGAGCATGATTATCCACAAAYGTATTGAAGACATCTGCAAAGAGGATTGAAGCTAAATCAGGTTTTATTTCTCTGGTGTATTCATTAAAATTAGATCAAATCAGAGTTGACTTTGAAGGATCTCTAGGGTTGGGCTGTGTAGGCTTAGTCACCAGCTGGGTTAGGTTTAGATCATTATACATGCTTTTTAGAATGTCTGAAGCCTGCATTTCCCAATCATTATTTYGGTCACCCAGCATAATTTCTTGTTTTACTATTGGTATAGGRAGCATTTACACTTTTGGATGAATTTRGTGCCCATAGTGAACTGCCTCCTACTCTGTCCCACATGCTAATATATGCATAMTATTATTACTATTGGACAGAAAACACTCAGAAGTTTCTAAAACTGTTTGAATGATGTCTGTGAGTATAACATAACTCATATGGCAGGCAAAAACCTGAGAAAAAATCCAAACAGGAAGTGAAAATTCTGAGAGTGGTCGTTGTTAAAGTCATCGCCTATTCAATTCCCTGTAATATATGGATCTGTTTGCACTTCATACGCCTTCCACTAGATGTCAACAGTCAGTAGAACGTGGAATGAAGCTTATGCTGTGTTGTGGGACCGGATGGGAGGGGAATGAGTCAGTGGTCTGGCAGATTGCCAGTTCCTGGTCACACGCTTTCCTCATTATATCGTCTTGCGTTCCATTACTTATAGAGACTGAAAATAATTCTCCGGTTGGAACCTTATTGGATATAAATGATAACAACATCCTGAAGATTGATTCTCTACTAAGTTTGACCAGTTTATTCGACCTGGATATAACTTTTAGAAGTTTTCGTCCGAGTTCGCCTGGACCGGCGCCAGCGTTTGGACACGTGAACTAAACGTGCAAGCAAAATTAGCTAATTGGACACTAGTAATGGACATAATCGAACAAAACAACGATTTATTGTGGAACTAGCATTCCTGGCACTGCATTCTGATGAAGATCATCAAAGGTAAGGGAATATTTATGATGTAATTTCGTATTTCTTTTGACTCCAACATGGCGGAGAAATGTTGTGTATTTCTGAGCGCCGTCTCAGATTATTGCATGGTATGCTTTTTCCTAAAGTTTTAAAAAAAATCTGACACAGCGGTTGCATTAAGAACCAGTGTATCTTTAATTATATGTAAAACATGTTATTTGACGTGGCTCTCTGTATTTACTCCGGATATTTTGGAGGCATTTCTGAACATGGCGCCAATGTAAACCGAGATTTGTGGATATAAATATGCACATTATCGACAAAACATAAATGTATTGTGTAACATGATGTCATATGAGTGTCATCTGAATATGTTCAAAGGTTAGTGATACACCCTGCATACCACTGCTGGCTTGCTTCTGAAGCTAGCAGGGTTGGTCCTGGTCAGTCCCTGGATGGGAGACAGATGCTGCTGGAAGTGGTGTTGGAGGGCCAGTAGGAGGCACTCTTTCCTCTGGTCTAAACAAAGATCCAATGCCCAGGGCAGTGATTGGGGACACTGCTCTGTGTAGGGTGCCATCTTTCGGATGGGATGTTAAACGGGTGTCTCTGCTCTCTGAGGTCATTAAAGATCCCATGGCACTTGTCGTAAGAGTAGGGGTGTTAACCCCGGTGTCCTGGTTAAATTCCCAATCTGGCCCTCAACCATCACGGTCACCTAATAATCCCCAGTTTACAATTGGCTCATTCATCCCCTCCTCTCCCCTGTAACTATTCCCAGGTCGTTGCTGCAAATGAGAACGTGTTCTCAGTCAACTTACCTGGTAAAATAACGAAAAATAAAATAAAATGAATTTTATCTCTATTTCTGGATTTTGTACTACTATCTCTGCTGGGAAAATGGCTGTGTTTTTCTGTGGCTATGTACTGAGCTAACATAATTGTTTGGTGTGCTTTCCCGCAAATCCTTTTTGAAATCAGACATGTTGGCTGGATTCACAACATGTGTAGCTTTAATTTTGTGTCTTTCATGTGTGATTTCATGAAAGATTGATTTTTATAGTAATATATTTGAATTTGGCGCGCTACATTTTTTCTGGATTTTGGCCAAGTGGGACGTTAACTTCTCTAGGATATGTGGGACGCTAACTCCTCGAGTACACAAAGGTTAGCCAAGGGATGACGCTAMACCCCTATAACAGTTATGGATACATTTTCCCCCAGACAATGGCTTAAAAAATAGAGGCAAAAATAGTTTGGCAAGGGAAATGGATTTCGGTAAAGAGAGAATTTATTATAAAAATGGCCACTCCACCACCTCTACCCTGTCTGTCAACTCTGAACACATAACCCTCAATACTAATATCGGAGTCCAGAATGTCCCCAGAGATATAAGTTTCAGTCAATACTAGAATATCCGGATTCTTCTTCATAGCCCAGATCTTGATGCAATCTAGTTTAGGAAGTAAGCMCCTAATGTTCAGCTGTTCAACCCAAGGCCTTTGCGATTTTTAAAGTCACATGGGAACCTCCAACTCAAACAAGCTACGTACTATAGACGGTTGCAGGCCCTGTCTGATGGTTGATATAGTTGGTAGGGGTATAAGATTACATACAACTGCACCATTTGGTCTATCCTTATTAGTAATAGAGGATGTATTTCAAGGCCTTCCTTCAAACTCAGTGCCTCTTTGCTTGACATCATGGGAAAATCAAAAGAAATCAGCCAAGACCTCAGAAAYAAATTGTAGACCTCCACAAGTCTGGTTCATCCTTGGGGGCAATTTCCAAATGCCTGAAGGTACCACGTTCATCTGTACAAACAATAGTACGCAATTATAAACACCATGAGCTGTCACACCGCTCAGGAAGGAGACGCGTTCTGTCTCCTAGAGATGAACGTACTTTGGTGCGAAAAGTGCAAATCCATCCCAGAACAACAGCAAAGGACCTTGTGAAGATGCTGGAGGAGACAGGTTCAAAAGTATCTATATCCACGGTAAAACAAGTCCTATATCGACATAACCTGAAAGGTCGCTCAGCAAGGAAGAAGCCACTGCTCCAATACTGCCATAAAAAAGCCAAACCACAGTTTGCAACTGCACATGGGGACAAAGATCGTACTTTTTGGAGAAATGTCCTCTGGTCTGATGAAACGCCCCCCCGAGTAGGGCGTAATTATCTAGCTGGTGGTGGGGGAATGGTGCCATTTGTTGGGCAACTTCTTATTTTTTCTCTATTGGCATTGGTCAAAAGTAGTGTACTATATAGGGTGCCATTTGGGACACACACCAAAGCTGCTTTGGTTTCAGATATGAGGCTTCAATAATATGCCTGTACTATAGCATTGTAAAAGTCCCAACTTTTACCAAATTAAAATGTGTATGATATTCTGAAGTGTTTTGTGAGGAGAAATTAAAAGGGGATGAAAACGAAGGCCAATTAAGGGGGAAGATAAAAATGCAGCAAACGACTAGACAGCAATTAACTTTAAGCATCCTCCTCTTATCTAGTTTCTATCGTGTTGCGGCATGTTGTCAGGTACTCCCCCTCTCATCTATCCGTCGTCTAGCACCTGCCATCGTCTCTCCTATCTCTCCCTGTCTGTCTCTGGCTGCCTGTCTACTAACACTCAAGCTATTGTGGTCTTCCCAGCCTGAGGTTGGAAATATTGTGTGCACCTCTAACCCATAACTACAACGAAAACAGTTTACTTATGGGGCGCTTCAGGGACCCTTTTCTTTATGATGTCTATGGACAGCGCCGTTCAGGTTTCTAGAGCATATAGGGAGGAGGTCAGAGACCTGGCCCGGTGGTGCCAGAACAACAACCTCTCCCTCAACGTAACCAAGACTAAGGAGATGATTGTGGACTACAGGAAAAGGAGGACCGAGTACGCCCCCATTCTCATCGACGGGGCAGTAGTGGAGCAGGTTGAGAGCTTCAAGTTCCTCGGTGTCCACATCAACAAACTAGAATGCTCCAAACACACCAAGACAGTCGTGAAGAGGGCACGACAAAGCCTATTCCCCCTCAGGAAACGATTTGGCATGGGTCCTGAGATCCTCAAAAGGTTCTACAGCTGCAACATCGAGAGCATCCTGACTGGTTGCATCACTGCCTGGTACGGCAATTGCTCGGCCTCCGAKCGCAAGGCACTACAGAGGGTAGTGCGTACGGCCCASTACATCACTGGGGCTAAGCTGCTTGCCATCCAGGACCTCTACACCAGGCAGTGCCAGAGGAAGGCCCTAAAAATTGTCAAAGCCTKCCGCCACCCCAGTCATAGACTGTTCTCTCTACTACCGCATGGCAAGCGGTACCGGAGTGCCAAGTCTAGYACAAAAAGGCTTCTCAACAGTTTTTACCCCCAAGCCATAAGACTCCTGAACAGGTAATCAAATGGCTACCCGGACTATTTCCATTGTGTGCCCCCCCAACCCCTCTTTTACGCTGCTGCTACTCTCTGTTTATCATATATGCACAMTCACTTTAACTATAGATTKATGTACATACTACCTCAATTGGCCCAACCAACCAGTGCTCCCGCTTATTGACTAACCGGGCTATCGGCATCATGTCCCGCCACCCACCACCCCCCCTTTTACGCTACTGCTACTCTCTGTTCATCATATATGCATCGTCACTTTAACCATATCTACATGTACATACTACCTCAATCAGCCTGACTAACCGGTGTCTGTATGTAGCCTCGCTACTTTTAGAGCCTCGCTACGGGATATAGCCTGTCTTTTTACTGTTGTTTAATTTCTTTACCTACCTATTGTTCACCTAATACCTTTTTTGCACTATTGGTTAGAGCCTGTAAGTAAGCATTTCACTGTAAGGTCTACCTACACCTGTTGTATTCAGCATTTCACTGTAAGGTCTACCTACACCTGTTGTATTCAGCATTTCACTGTAAGGTCTACCTACACCTGTTGTATTCNCTACACCTGTTGTATTCAGCATTTCACTGTAAGGTCTACCTACACCTGTTGTATTCAGCATTTCACTGTAAGGTCTACCTACACCTGTTGTATTCGGCGCACGTGACAACTTTGATTTAATCAGAGATTTTAAAAGCCTGATCAGGAACCAGGAACCACAGACCCGCTCATAAAGAAACTGCTGGACAACCATTAATAATACCCATTTAATATGAAGGTATGAGAGCACATGTACATACACACACACACACACACGCACGCACGTAGACCAAGGTCATCACCGCAAGTGGGGAGATGTTCAAAAGGGTTTCACTGTAACCGGAAACCATTATTAGAGCTTACTTTCTCCTCCTCCTACACACTAAAATACTGGCATGACAAGTTTACAGCATTTTTGCAGACTCCAGTAATGCTTTTTAGGTCCAACTTTAAAAAAAAGAAGAGTCAAACCAGCTTCATTGGCCAGGAGATTCTGAACAAAATGGTAGGCATCGCCGAGTGAGCATATCTGCAGTTTCCACTTTCTCCATTTCCTTTTTAAGAGTAGAGGCAACAGTCACTGCACATCTCAGCAGAATTGATCAATTGTTACAAGGTTCGAGCTTCTGAAATCAGACTATTTCTCAACTATGTTTCAAATAGACTAGATTTAAACATTTTCCACAAATACCTGAGAGAACTTCCAATGGAAGTCAGGGAAGAGCAGGGGGGGCTGAACTCTGATATTACACAGGTATTTAAGMAMTGGGAGAAGGGGTTTGCTAGTTTGTTGTCAGGTAATGAAAATGTGGCATATTTTGAGGAATGATTTTATAAGTCATGTTGCCTGAGAATTAAACTGGAAAATYCAATGTTAGAACCCTCTTATATATGTAGCCAATAGTTAAATGAGGAGCTGTCAGTGGCAGAAGTTAAGGTGATTGACGCTGCAAAAAATGGGAAAGCATTTGGCATTGATGAACTGCATAAATTAGGTTTTAAAATCCCCTTAATTAATTGACGTCCTATATGATTTGCTCCAAATGTGTTTTGAGTACATTATACTGCCATCCATTTGGTATAAGTCTATAGTGAATCCAATTCCCAAATCTTACCCGAGAGTGCCACTGAACTAGAGGCGTAAGTTTATTAAGTACGGTTTATAAATGATATTCATCCATCCTTAACAATAGGCTAATTAAATGTTTTTCGTAAATCCYGAGCCTGTATAGATCATATCTTCTCGGTCTGTACAATAACCATAAATAGATTACACGAAGATTTCCAGAAAACTTTTGATTTTGTAAATAGGGATATTTTAGCCTATAGTTGGTTAAAGACAGGGGTTGATGGGAAATGTTATCACGCAATCCAGTCTCTTTACAAAGCACCAATTGCTTGTGTGCGTGTTAATGAATATGGTACAGATTGGTTTCCCCACAACCTCGGGCGTAAAACAAGGAGACACCTTATCACCGACTTTGTTTGCTTTGTTTTATAAATGATTTGTCAAAAGAAATMAAACAGTTAAATATTGGCGTAAGACATGATGATGAAATGATAAGTATCCTTTTATATACTGATGATATAATTTTGATGSCAGAAACTGAACAAGACCTGCAGAACATGTTATTATGTGCAGTCAGTTGGTGTAAAAGATGGAGACTCATGATCAACCAGACAAAAACACAGATAATGCATTTTAGAAATCCAGCTACTACGAGAAGTGTTCTTCAGTGTTTTGGTGAAGACATTCTTGAGTTTAGTAGCATTTATAAATATTTGGGTATTTTTACTGATGAACATATMACCTTTCTATAKGSAACARCTGCCCTGGACGACTCAGGAAATAGAGCTCTTGGGGGAGTTACAGGAGAAACTAAAACACTCAAAAATATTGGTTACGCTACGTATTCCAAACTGTATCAGACAAGCGTGTGTCCTGTTCTGGACTATTCAGCAGGAGTGTGGTGTGCTAAGAGGTATCTCAAAAATGAAKATGTCCATAACAGAGCAGTACGTTACTTTTTAGGTGTCCACAAGTTTGCTCCTATTCTTGCAATAACTGGGGACATGGGCTGGGAACCCTGCGAGGTGAAATGGAAGGCGTGTATGGTGAGACTTTGGAATAGATTGTTGGATATGCCAACTGCGAGAATAGCTAGTCAAGTTTTTCCCAATGGGATCTATCTATAGGGGGGAGCCTGGGCAACTGAAATGTCTGACCTTTTTCAACAGTCTGACTGTGAACATCTGTATGAAAACCAAATGAAGGGAGACATAGATATGATTAAAAAACAACTGTTGATGCAATATGAAAACAAAATGGGTGGAGGAGATTAATCACAAACCCAAATTGAGAACCTTTTTTTTGATTAAGGATGAATTCGTGTGTGAGAGATATATTATGTATAATCTACCTAAAGCAAGGGTTCTCTATGTGCACAGGTCAGATCAGGGATATTGTTTCTGCGTCTTGAAACAGGTCAGATCAGGGATATTGCCTCTGCGTCTTGAAACAGGTCAGATCAGGGATATTGCCTCTGCGTCTTGAAACAGGTCAGATCAGGGATATTGCTTCTGCGTATTGAAACAGGTAAGATCAGGGATATTGCCTATGCGTATTGAAACAGGTATTGTGGTGAAATGGAAGAGGAAAGACTATGTAACTATTGTGACCTCGAAGAAATAGAGGATTAAACTAATTGTATCCTCTATCCTCTTTCTACCACAATATACGCTTGCTCTTATTCCAGAAAGCACACCAGATATACCCTGGCATTATGTGAGTGATGAGGAGAAACTGAAATGTTTTTGTCCATTGTGTATGTCCATTTGCAGAATATTTAGATAAAGCCTGGAATAAAAGAAAAAGGGCTACCTATGATTAAATAGTAAAAATATTTAGCTTCTATGTGGAAAATGGCAGGTGTGTATATAGATGGGGGCAGGGTAGCCTAGTGGTTAGCGCATTGGGCTAGTAACCGAAAGGTTCCCGAGCTGGTAAAAATCTGTCGTTTCTGCCCCTGAACAAGGCAGTTAACCCACTGTTCCTAGGCCGTCATTGAAAATAAGAATTTGTTCTTAACTGACTTGCCTAGTAAAATAAAAAAAATAGGCTTGTCTCCCATATGAATCTTCTCTTTGTGTCAGACTGGGTTCAAGTGAGTTCTGTTTKTTTTTTTCTGTATTTATCTGTCTGTATGTATATTATTTTACTGCTCTAAGGATGTAATTATTGTTTGGATAACCTTATTTACTATTATGTTTTGATTTACTTTATTTTTTTCACTCTTTATGTGATGCGCAATGCAGAGAACGCCYGAAGAATGATCATTTAATTACCACAGTGAATTATTGTAATGTTTGTTTATGTGTCAATTAATCCCATAAGGGATATGTTGCCAATTGGCGATTTAACACAAAAATAAAATGTCATTCATTCYATAACAGTATTCAATGGGTATCAGAGAGTCTTTGACACCAAACACTCATTTCAACCTAGGTGACCATCGACTATTGCCCTCTACTTTATGACCCTGGCAGTATTAATGCCCACCATGACGCGAGCGGTCAGCAGGCAAATGATTGGCCAGACAGACATCCCCTCTCTCCCCGACAGGGAGGGCGGGTGCTGTGTTAACGAGGAAGTGTGCTAACGAGCAGGATATCCCATGCCGCATAAACATGCTGACCCTAGCAGGAGCCGGCTGGCAGGAAGCCGCTTTCAGCACACAGACAACCCAGCCAGCTGAATGTACCAGCTGTCTACTAGCACACAGCTTGGACACCCATGCATACCCCACAAGACATGCCACCAGAGGTCTCTTCACAATCCCCAAGTCCAGAACAGACTATGGGAGGAGCACAGTACATGGCTCTGGTCAAAAGTATTGCACTATAAAAGGGAATAGGGTGCCATTCCCTGCTCTGGCTCATCCCCCTATAGGAACTCAGTACTCTACAGATCCCACTGCAGTTGCCATTCAGCAACCAATCAGTTCCAATTAGCACCATACATTGGTATCTGAATTAGGGCTGACCCCATTGAGGCAACTGGTTTGGTCGATAGGCTGTTGGTCGACCGAGATTTCTTTAGTGGAGCAGTAGCAATGAAAAGATAATGTCATGGTGTACAAGACACCTGTCTGATCCGTGCCTGTTTGAGTYGACTGATCCATTGTGGAGGCCGAGGGGATGGCAGTCCATCACTAAGACATGTGCTACTGAAAATGTATACGGTTATCTTACCTAAGKACAATGGTGCAACACTAATAAAAATTCTATTTTAGAAAATAAAAAAAACGCTTTCTCCTGCGATCGATAGATGTTGAATTGGCACCTTTTCCTAGACCATGTTGCTATGTGCATAATAGCAAAGTTAACCAGCATATTGGTGTTGAGAGTAATGTGGCGGAGGCAGCAACGGAGTTAGGAGAAGACAATTAAGGCAAGTGCTGTTTCGTCTAAGAAAAGTGAAGAAAGGAAACGCCAACTTAATTAAGTCTACAATCAATAGCCTAACTGTTAAATAAACTGTTCCATTTTGGAAATTGCTTTCACAAATGAATGCGACTGTTTAGTCTTTGCTATAATAAAGGCTATACAAAAAAAACATAAGACTCTCTGGTACGCTTAATTTATTTAGGGGCATTTACATTGTTCCAAACAGTAAGAAAAATGATATTGTAATCTAACTGCACCTGTTTGGCACACCTGCTTGCTCTCTCTCTTATTTTTCTTGCTCCTCAGTATTTTCCACAACTAGTCACATTTATTCCACACATCCTACTTCCCTTTTAGCTCGTGAGCAACCAGTAAACATTCCCCCGTTTCGAGTTTGTCACATGTTCTGTATCCATTTTAGAGTCACGTGTTCAGAGTTTGTTAGAACCAATGTATTGATGTGATTATGATATGCTATAGGTCAGGCCCTATTGGTCACGTGCATGCGATGGATACATGTGTCACGTAAAGGGAGCAAGGGTTGAGGGAATATTTTTCCTAGACAAATTTGGGATTTTGGTAACAGATCTTTTCAGTCATAAATGGCTATATTTATGTTGAAGCTTTAACAACATGGACAGTTGATAAACACTGTTGAAGTTCAATAGTGGTCGCTGCATATAGTTGATTTGATTAAAACACATWGGAAGTGTCTATTATTGGAAAAATACATATTTWAAAATTTCAATTAATCGATTGGGCGAAAGAAAAAAAAGAAGAAAAAAAACTCACTGCTACAATTAAAGCAACCAACTCATAGAACAGCATTGATTAACTGCAATGTAGGGTAATCTCTGACCAGTCATCTGTCACAGATAATCATATGATGACTAGTATTCATTACCATAAATTAATGGCTGCCTGCCTTTGTGCTAAAAGTGACAGGAACCAGCTCAGCGCCAACATCACAGAATTACATGTAGAACTTAACTAATTTAATAGGATATCGGTGTCCAACAACCATGCCAAACAAACCAACTTCTCAACACTCAACAGAACTGGAATACATCTTCAGTATACACAAATTAACAAAAAGACCTCTTTATAAAACGACTTCAACAGTAAAAGTGGAACTGTGTGTAACTGTGGCAAGCATTGAGAAATGTTAGCCTTGCCTGTAACATGCGCTTTTGACTGACCCAATAATCAATTTAAAAGAATGCTCAACATTCCATGATGAGATCAGGAGCTTTGGTTAAGGAGAATTACATTTGGAGGGAGATATTCTACACTTAAGCAGCCAGCCGCAAGACTTTGGAAAGCGTCGGCGCAAAATTGTTTCCTTAAATAAAATCAGGGATTCAAATCTCTTACAAAACACAGCTGTCAAAACACCAAAGTGCCAAGATGTGCTTGTTGAATGACAACATTGAATGTAGACATGTGCGCTGAGGCCAGGGTGAAATCTCAATACTAGTCTCTTTTCTGTTTAACAGCACCACAACACGGCACCGACACAGCTATAGGCATTGTAACAGGTTAAACCAGGACTGCAAACAGCCATGGCATTTCCTAAGGCTATGGAAAAGACCATCAGCAGCCTAATATATTTTCCTGAATTGTTGACATACCGCTAGAGTTATAGAAAACCATCCTCAAATGTAAATTAATCCAGTCTAACACACAGAGACAGAGAGAGAGACAGAGAGAGACAGAGAGAGAGAGACAGAGAGAGAGAGAGAAAGAGAGCGAGATACACAAACAAGAACACACACAGCGACCCATAAATCCTAACCCCCTGCCACCGGAGAGTCCATCGCTGATGGCTAAACCAGTCGGGGCCTTTGGCCAATTAAAACTATCCATTTCCATACTATTCCAAAATGCTGTCATCCATGAACATTTAGCCAGAAGCCCCTGGGGAGATTCCACAACATGGCCCTGGCCTCTCGCTCTGTGTCTTTATCCCTCACTCTCCCTCCCTAGATCAGCCCACCGTCTCTACCTTTGTCTCCCCATAACAAAAGCTCGCCGCTACACTACTTCCAAGGTCAGTGCTTTGTCAATGATTGAACTAGCTCCTMCACTTCCACGCACATATGTTTCAATAGAAAGTCGGCTAGCTACCAGAACTTACACACAGGGACTACTCAGTCACAAACTATTATAGGGAACTAGTGGGAAACTATCAAGGCTTGTGTCACACGTTTATAATTGTATCAATGTCTCATAACGGGAAACTAATACGGAAGGGCAATCTTTGTATCTGTGACCTGTGAATGTAGAGCAGCGTGGTGTAAATATAGCTCCATATCAGTGCATTACTATGCATTGTGGAACACATTTACCTAAAGTCTCTGAACTGACTCCCAAATAGCACCCTCTTCTCAATAGAGTGCACTACTTTTGACCAGAGCCCTGTTGGCTCTATATAGAAAATAGTAGTAGCGAGACAGTGCAATCATACTTGGCCAATGTTAACAATGGTATTAATCATTGTAGTCTATGTACTCTTAGTAGTAGTAGTAGTAGTAGTAGTAGTAGAGATACTAATAGGAGCTCTGACTGCCGTAAGGCCCAGGGCCAACAAATACACACACAGATGGGCAAAGCAATGCCATCAGTTTAAAACAATGGGTCAAAACCCTCAGCAGCTAGTCGAGCAACAAACATCCGTTGCATCCTTGGGCGAGTGGGAGGACAACATTCTCACTGCGTCTCTCTTCCAGGTGTGTGCTCTTTATGAGCCGTTGAGTTCTGCCACCGTTGGATTCCACCTTTACGATCTGGGCGTGTGCTAAAGAATGTGTGGATGTGTGTGTGTGTGTACATAATCTCCCCAGATTTGCATGATTATCCCATGGGAAGATGGAGGATAAAAAAGAAAAAAACGGGCACAAAAACACCTTCCTGACTCATCCCTCCACCCACCCTTCCTCCCACTTTCCACTGACTCACAGCCCACAGATGAGACATTAAAAGGGGAAAAACACTTTACTTGAGGAGCCTTACACAAACCCCATGTTGTACTGTCAATCAGAAGTAAATGAAAGGTTTAAAAATGTTACCACAAATAATACATTTCATCCTTGTCAGTAAAAGATGAAACTGGCCAGCTTGCCACTACCAGGGATAGGCAGCCRGTGACAATATTTATAACAGACGTATAAACGCAGCTGGACAGAGGTCCACCAGATTTTGGGGCAGGAACAGGACAGGGCCCGGCCGCTGCGGCRGCCCGGCAAAGCCGCCCAGGCTGAATGAGGTCAGGTACAAGATCAGGTTACTGGGATCTAAAAGCAACAATGATTCTGATGTACCTGCTGGGCTTGGGGAAACTGGACACCAACCAGGGCGGTGGGAAGAAAATGACTCATAGCCAACCGTCAAAGAGAGTTTGGGAAAGACTAAACCTAAATGCAAATGGTTTATTGAGCTTTAGTCACGGCCGACCAACTCTGGAGAGGATGTGTCAATAAATCACTGCGACTATCAGATGGGTCAAGTTTTCCCAACAGTATAACACGTTTTCGGTCCCAAATGGCAGTCTCCAGTTCTCACAAAGCCTAGTTTTTCTTTCAGGGAGTACCACCATCCTCAAACCTACTGACCAAACCATTTGTAGATTTTCAAACCTTTATTTAAAAAGATTTGGAGGCTTTGATTAGCCTTTTTTCAAATTTAATTTCTAATTTTCTAAACGTTTTATATACCAAGATGATATTCTTGTATAGGGTTGCACATTTTGGAGAATATTCAGAGGTGGAAACTTTCCATGGGAATTAACGGGAATATATGGGAATTAACGGAAATATATGCAAATTAATATTAATACCATTTAAATGTAGATGTTTTTTGCATTGGATATAAATAGCATAACATATGGAGACAGAAACATAAAACTTGAACCTTATCATAAGTTGACATAATTGCAATGATTAAATCCTTCCAATATAAAAAAAAAACTATTTAGTTACGAATTGAACTTTAATTAAATGAGTTGACTCTTCACATGGGATAATTTAAATGAACAACAAAAAGGGAATATTGAACAATCCCCAATGATCCATCGCATCTCCCTAAAATGTTTTCAACATACATCTGTAAAATGTTAGTCTAGAAATGAAAGCTTTGGTTTTCTTCCTCTCAGGCTTCCATGTCTTCTCCCTGGACGACCTCAATGCCCACCTCTTGAACATCAGACTGAGGCCTCGTCTTCACGGTCACTTTCCAACCTTGTTGAGGATGGCTCGTTGTTAGGCTCAAAAAGCCCCCCAAAAATCTGGAAATTTACTGGAATGTTTCCTACCCTTTGCCACCCTATTCAAGTATAACGGAAAGTGCTTTAAATGTAATATATTACCCTAGGGAGGATAAAATCCTGTCAAACAAATTATGAGGCAAATCACTCTAAACAACAGCACTTTGTCCCCCTTTTTAAAGTCAACATCATTCATTAATAAAAAGCATGAGCTGGCACACACCCAGATAAAATGATTATGTGTAGAGGTACTGACTAAAGGCGAATAAATTGTAAGCTATAAAAATAGAGAGTTGCACACGACATATGCCAACACCCATTGATTTATTGGGCAAAACACCAACGTTTCGGCATCACTGTGCCTTCTTCAGGTTTAATTAAACTGTTCTATTAAACCAAATCTAAAAAAAAGTGCTGAGGCAAATGACAGCTCGCCACGGGTTTGCCTGCTGTGCTGATCGCTGTGGATAGACGGCAATCGCCACACAATGCTACAAATTAAGAAACGTACACATAGATCCTACAGTATATTCAGACCTTCACTATTTCCACATTCTGTTAGTGTGCTCGAAATGTTTAAGTTTGTGTTTTTCTAATAACCAATTCCTGTGTTAATGCATGTGACTGACTGAACAAATCCTCACTATAAGCATCTGCAATTTGGCAGTACGCCCAGAACCTTGTTTTGAGAAAGGGAAATGTCAGATAAGAGAGAAGAAGCCTCGGGAGGTATTGGTCTGTCACATGCATGACCCAGTATTGGTCATGCAAACGTTAATGACGAATTAATTATGAATGATGAATAAGCTAAATCATGCAAAAATAACTTGTCTGTATAATAGAACTAACTGGACTGTCCGGGGTGGAGCTCCTGATCAACATGTGTACTTGGTGCATTGAGTTGGTTGGAACCTCTTGAGCATGCTGATGATAAACAAATTATTAATTTAAGATTGACTTAATGTCCCTGTGTAAGAATTCCCATGACATTACAGCCTTGTAAAAAAATATAACTATTTTTTAAATGTATTTGCTCATCGATAACCTATAACGACAAAGCAAAAACAGTTTTTTTGAATTGTTAGCAAATGTATATAAAAAAAAAAAAAAACTTTACTCAGACCCTTTACTCAGTACCCTGTTGAAGCACCTTTTGCAACCTCGAGTCTTCTTGAGTATGACGATACAAGCTTGGCACACCTGTATTTGGGGAGTTTCTCCCATTCTTCTCTGCAGATCCTCTCAAGCTCTGCCAGGTTGGATGGAGAGCGTCGCTGCAAAGCTATTTTCAGGTCTCTCCAGAGATATTCCATCGGGTTCAAGTCCGGGCTCTGCTGGGCCACTCAAGGATATTCAGAAACTTGCCCCGAAGCCACTCCTGTGTTGTCTTGGCTGTGTGCTTAGGGTCATTGTCCTGTTGGAAGGTGAACCTTCACCCAAGTCTGAGGTCCTGAATACTCTGTAGCAGGTTTTCATCAAGGATCTCTCTGTACTTTGCTCCGTTCATTTTTCCCTCGATTCTGACTAGTCTCCCAGTCCCTGAAAAACATCCCCACAGCATGATGCTGCCACCACGCTTCACCTTAGGGATGGTGCCAGGTTTCCGCTAGACGTGACACTTGGCATTCAGGCCAAATAGTTCAATATTGGTTTCATCAGACCAGAGATCCTTGTTTCTCAGGGTCACCTCCCTGAACAAGGCACTTCTCCCCCGATTGCTCAGTTTGGCCAAGCGGCCAGCTCTATGAAGAGTCTTGGTGGTTCCAAATAGATGTCAACCGATTATGATTTTTTTAACGCCGATACCGATTTTTGGAAGACCAAAAAAATCCGATACTGATTATTATTATTATATATATACACTGCTCAAAAAAATAAAGGGAACACTAAAATAACACATCCTAGATCTGAATGAATGAAATATTCTTATTAAATACTTTTACTTTTTACATACACTTGCTCAAAAAAATAAAGGGAACACTTAAACAACACAATGTAACTCCAAGTCAATCACACTTCTATGAAATCAAACTGTCCACTTAGGAAGCAACACTGATTGACAATAAATTTCACATGCTGTTGTGCAAATGGAATAGAAAAAGTGGAAATTATAGGCAATTAGCAAGACACCCCCAAAAAAGGAGTATTCTGCAGGTGGTGACACAAACAACTTCTCAGTTCCTATGCTTCCTGCTGATGTTTTGTCACTTTTGAATGCTGACGGTGCTCTCACTCTAGTGGTAGCATGAGACGTTGGTGTTCAACTTTGTGCATGTGACAGCATATGGTCTCACAAAGGGTCTGAGGATCTCATCTCGGTACCTAATGGCAGTCAGGTACCTCTGGCGAGCACATGGAGCCTGTGCGGCCCACAAAGAAATGCCACCCACACCAGACTGACCCACGCCAAACCGGTCATGCTGGAGGATGTTGCAGCAGCAAAACGTTCTCCACGGCGTCTCCAGACTCTGTCACGTCTGTCACATGTGCTCATGTGCTCAGTGTGAACCTGCTTTCATCTGTGAAGAGCACAGGGCGCCAGTGGCGAATTTGCCAATCTTGGTGTTCTCTGCCAAATGCCAAACGTCCTGCACGGTGCTGGCTGTAAGCACAACCCCACCTGTGGACGTCGGACCTCATACCACCCTCATGGAGTCTGTTTCTGACCGTTTGAGCAGACACATGCACATTTGTGGCTGCTGGAGGTCATTTGCAGGCTCTGGCAGTGCACCTCCTTGCACAAAGGCGGAGGTAGCGTCCTGCTGCTGGGTTGTTGCCCTCCTACGCTCCTCCACGTCTCCTGATTACTGGCCTGTCTCCTGGTAGCGCCTCCATGCTCTGTACACTACGCTGACAGACACAGCAAACCTTTTTGCCACAGCTCGCATTGATGTCCATCCTGGATGAACTGCACTA
Organism: Salvelinus sp. IW2-2015; assembly: GCF_002910315.2. Lineage (NCBI taxonomy): Eukaryota > Metazoa > Chordata > Actinopteri > Salmoniformes > Salmonidae > Salvelinus > Salvelinus sp. IW2-2015. The sequence continues at coordinate 2,673,665 of NC_036839.1, forward strand.
CCTGAGCCACTTGTGTGGGTTGTAGACTCCGTCTCATGCTACCACTAGAGTGAAAGCACCGCCAGCATTCAAAAGTGACCAAAACATCCGCCAGGAAGCATAGGAACTGAGAAGTTGTCTGTGTCACCACCTGCAGAATCACTCCTTTTTGGGGGTCTTGCTAATTGCCTATAATTTCCACCTTTTGTCTATTCCATTTGCACAACAGCATGTGAAATTTATTGTCAATCAGTGTTGCTTCCTAAGTGGACAGTTTGATTTCACAGAAGTGTGATTGACTTGGAGTTACATTGTGTTGTTTAAGTGTTCCCTTTATTTTTTTGAGCAGTGTAGTTGAATGTGCTGACAACAAAATCACACAAAAATTATCAATGGAAATCAAATTTATCAACCCATGGCGGTCTGGATTTGGAGCACACTCAAAATTAAAGTGGAAAACCACTTTACAGGCTGATCCAACTTTGATGTAATGTCCTTAAAACAAGTCAAAATGAGGCTCAGTAGTGTGTGGCCTCCACGTGCCTGTATGACCTCCCTACAACGCCTGGCATGCAACTCCTGGACAGTCTGTGGTGCAACGTGGCGTTGGTGGATGGAGCGAGACATGATGTCCAGATGTGCTCAATTGGATTCAGGTCTGGGGAACGGCGGGCCAGTCCATAGCATCAATGCCTTCCTCTTGCAGAAACTTCTGACACACTCCAGCCACATGAGTGCTAGCATTGTCTTGCATTAGGAGAACCCAGGGCCAACCCACCAGCATATGGTCTCACAAGGGGCTGAGGATCTCATCTCGGTACCTAATGGCAGTCAGGCTACCTCTGGCGAGCACATGGAGGGCTGTGCGGCCCCCAAAGAAATGCCACCCCACACCATGACTGACCCACCGCCTAACCGGTCATGCTGGAGGATGTTGCAGGCAGCAGAACGTTCTCCACGGCGTCTCCAACTCGTCACGTCTGCACATGTGCTCAGTGTGAACCTGCTTTCATCGTGTGAAGAGCACAGGGCGCCAGTGGCGAATTTGCCAATCTTGGTGTTCTCTGGCAAATGCCAAACGTCCTGCACGGTGTTGGGCTGTAAGCACAACCCCCACCTGTGGACGTCGGGCCCTCATACCACCCTCATGGAGTCGTTTCTGCCGTTTGAGCAGACACATGCACATTTGTGGCCTGCTGGAGGTCATTTTGCAGGGCTCTGGCAGTGCTCCTCCTGCTCCTCCTTGCACAAAGGCGGAGTAACGGTCCTGCTGCTGGTTTGTTGCCCTCCGACGGCCTCCTCCACGTCTCCTGATGTACTGGCCTGTCTCCTGGTAGCGCCTCCATGCTCTGGACACTACGCTGACAGACACAGCAATCCTTCTTGCCACAGCTCGCATTGATGTGCCATCCTGGATGAGCTGCACTACCTGAGCCACTTGTGTGGTTGTAGACTCCGTCTCATGCTACCACTAGAGTGAAAGCACCGCCAGCATTCAAAAGTGACCAAAACATCCACCAGGAAGCATAGGAACTGAGAAGTGGTCTGTGGTCACCACCTGCAGAACCACTCCTTTATTGGGGGTGTCTTGCTAATTGCCTATAATTTCCACCTGTTGTCTATTCCATTTGCACAACAGCATGTGAAATTTATTGTCAATCAGTGTTCCTTCCTAAGTGAACAGTTTGATTTCACAGAAGTGTGATTGACTTGGAGTTACATTGTGTTGTTTAAGTGTTCCCTTTAATTTTTTTAGCAGTATATTATATATATATATATATATATATATTAAATGACAATTACAACAATACTGAATGAACACTTATTTGAACTTAATATAATACATAAATAAAATCAATTTAGTCTCAAATAAATAATGAAACATGTTCGATTTGGTTTAAATAACGCAAAAACAGTGTTGGAGAAGAAAGTAAAAGTGCAATATGTGCCATGTAAAAAAGCTAACGTTTAAGTTCCTTGCTCAGAACATGAGAACATATGAAAGCTGGTGGTTCCTTCTAATATGGGTCTCCAATATTCCCAGTTAAGAAGTTTTAGGTTGTAGTTAAAGGAATTATAGGACTATTTCTCTCTATACCATTTGTATTTCATTTACCTTTGACTATTGGATGTTCTTATYYGCACTATAGTATTACCAGCCTAATCTCTGGAGTTGATTGGCTTGAAGTCATAAACAGCACTGTGCTTCAAGCATTGCGAAAAGCTCCTGGCAAACGCAGGAAAGTGCTGCTTACGAGCCTGCCGCTGCCTACAACCACTCAGTCAGACTGCTCTATCAAATCATAGACTTAATTATAATATAATTAACACACAGAAATACAAGCCTTAGGTCATTAATATGGTCAAATCCGGAAACTATAATTTCGAAAACAAGTGAAATACGGAACCGTTCCGTATTTTATCTAACAGGTGGCATCCATAGGTCTAAATAAACCTGTTACATTGCACAACCTTCAATGTTATGTCATAATTACGTAAAATTATGACAAATTAGTTCGCAATGAGCCAGGCGCCAAAACTGTTGCATATCCTGACTCTGCGTGCAATGAACGCAAGAGAAGTACACAATTTCACCTGGTAATATGCCTGCTAACCTGGATTTTCTTTTAGCTAAATATGCAGGTTTAAAAATATATACTTCTGTGTATATTGATTTTAAGAAAGGCATTGATGTTTATGGTTAGGTGGACAGTTGTGCAACGATTGTGCTTTTTCGCAAATGCGCTTTTGTTAAATCATCCCCCGTTTGGCGAAGTTGGCTGTCTTTGTTAGGAAAAATAGTCTTCACACAGTTCGCAACGAGCCAGGCAGCCCAAACTGCTGCATATACCCTGACTCTGCTTGCACAGAACGCAGAGAAGTGACACATTTCCTAGTTAAAAGAAATTCATGTTAGCAGCAATATTAACTAAATATGCAGGTTAAAAAATATATACTTCTGTATTGATTTTAAGAAAGGCATTGATGTTTATGGTATGGTACACGTTGGAGCAACGACAGTCCTTTTCGCGAATGCGCACTGCATCGATTATACGCAACGCAGGACACGCTAGATAAACTAGTAATATCATCAACCATGTGTAGTTAACTAGTGATTATGATTGATTGATTGATTGTTTTCTATAAGATAGTTTAATGCTAGCTAGAAACTTACCTTGGCTACTTAATGCATTCGCGTAACAGGCAGGCTCCTCGTGGAGTGCAAAGGCAGGTGGTTAGAGCGTTGGACTAGTTAACCGTAAGGTTGCAAGATTGAATCCCCGAGCTGACAAGGTAAAAATCTGTCGTTCTGCCCTGAACAAGGCAGTCCCACCGTTCCTAGGCCGTCATTGATAAAGTAAAGAATGTGTTCTTAACTGACTTTCCTGTTAAATAAAAATACGTAAAAAAAAAAAAAAATCGGCAAAATCGGTGTCCAAAAATACCGATTTCGATGTTATGAAAACTTGAAATCGGCCCTAATTAATCGCCATTCCATTAATCAGTCAACCTCTAGTCAGTACAGGTACATCAAAGCTGGGACGAAGTTTACATACACTTAGAGGTGGAGTCATTTAAAACTCGTTTTCTCAACCACTCCACACATTTCTTTTAACAAAACTACAGTTTTGGCAAGTCGGTTAGGACATCTACTTTGTGCATGACATTTTTCCAAAATTGCTTTAGAAGCTTTAGAAGCTTCTTATATGCTAATTGAATAATTTGAGTACCTGTGATGTATTTCAAGGCTACCTTCAAACTCAGTGCCTCTTTGCTTGACATCATGGGAAAATCAAAGAAATCAGCAAGACCTCAGAAACAAAATTGAGTCTGGTTCAACAATCTGGTCTCCTTGGGAGCAATTTCCAAACGCCTGAAGGTACCACGTTCATCTGTACAAACAATAGTACGCCAAGTATAAACACCATGGGACCACGCAGCCATCATACCGCTCAGAAGGGGACTCGTTCTGTCTCCTACAGATGAACGTACTTTGGTGCGAAAGTGCAAATCAATCCCAGAACAAATAGCAAAGGACCTTGTGGAATGCTGGAGGAAACAGGTACAAATGTATTATATCCACAGTAAACGAGTCCTATATCGACAAAACCTGAAAGGTCGCTCAGCAAGGAAGAAGCCACTGCTCCACAAACTGCAAAACCATAAAAAAAGCCAGATTATGGTTTGATACTGCACATGGGACAAAGATTGTACTTTTTGGAGAAATGTCCTCTGGTCTGATGAACAAAAATAGAACTGTTTGGCCATAATGACCATCATTATGTTTGGAGGAAAAAGGGGAGGCTTGCAAGCCGAAGAACACCATCCCAACGTGAAGCATGGGGGTGGCAGCATCATGTTGTGGGTGCTTTGCTGCAGGAGGAATAGTGCCACTCACAAAATAGATGGCATCATGGAGGAGGAATATGTGGATATATTGAGAACATCAAGACATCAATCAGGAAGTTAAAGATTGGTCGCAAATGAGTCTTCCAAATAGACATTGACCCCAAGCATACTTCCAAAGTTGTGGCAAATGGCTAAGGACAACAAAGACAGAGTATTGGAGTGGCCATCACAAAGCCAGGTCTGTCAGGAGGAATGGGACAAAATTCACCCAACTAGCCTACTCTTATCTGCTAAATGCCATCGCAATAACAAAACTTGCTTATTTACCAAACCTTAAAATACAAGCCCACAGCCACCAGCAAAGATATTCAGAAAGGGACGGCTCCCACTCCTCTGCTAAGCCTCTTCAGCTCACTCACTGGCTCACTGACAGGCCAATGTGCTGAGGTCATAGTTGCTTTGAGCTTCAGTCATAATGCACCAGACTGATTATGAGTGGGATGTTCCTGCAGCAGAAAGGAGGGAAAATAACCCCACCCTTCTCCCATTAGTCTTTGATCCTTGCCATTGTCCCATACCTGAGGCATGACATCAGGCCCAACCACCAGTGTAAACCAAAACAGATTTTTCACTTGAGAAGTAGAAATAGAAGAGAGAGAAACGCAGCGCATGGCCCGGATGGATGAGGAGCTGTTGACATGGTAGATACCAATCTGGTCAGTGTTAACCGCTCTGTTTTCTGCCTCTTTTGAAAAGCTGGTCCCCTCCTGCCACGTGCAGAAAAGCACTTGACATTTTTCTATGCCACTGATCGAGCGCCACTGCCAGTGATTTTATGCCCCCCCCCCACCCACACAAAAACAAGCCACACACACCATTCTCTCCGTAGCAGGACAGACAGGGTACTCCATATAGAAGGCCTAGGGCCTGAATGTTGCTGCTTGTGACAAAGTTCTCTGTATGAATTTGTCTCTATGAGGTGTCCCCGATTGTCTATAGGGTGGATGTTTTCCCCTCAGTAAGTTTCTATGACTGTTAGACAACAGCATTGTTCTTTGTAGAATAGAATGTGCTCAAAGTATGTTCTTCTTTAGAACAACCAATATTTTGGCCATATCGCCCATCACTATCATAAAATAGTATTTTTCCAATGTTGGACAGTGTTTAAGGTTTTTGAATGATAAAAGTACTTAAATGTGCTTTCTGAGTAGAGCGTGACCCTACGGTGACGACACATAGACCCATTGAAATCACTTGGAATGTTTCTCCTTTCTGATTGTTTATTACTGTTCAATTCAACCTAAAATTATTTCCTGCATTTCCATAAATTTCTGTATTTCCTGCACTCATTTGAGATCATCTCCACACTGCTGCACAATATGGACAAAAAACAACGTGGGCTTATTTTTAACCAAATGTTGAAGTTGCGATTTAGTTGCGATTTAGATCAAAACACTTGGGTGAACTGTCGGAATCATGGAAATAGAAAGTCTATTATAAGTCTGTAGTTAGAATAGGAATAATAATAGGCACTTTGAATACAGTGTTTGACATGACAACGAATGAAAATGCCAGGGAGGAGTTATTGTGACAGGGTAGGAAGCAAAGTGATGGTCAATGTTTCCTAGGGACCCTATAATTTTTAGCTACATTAAATGTTTCTTCGCGTAGCCAACATAGTCATGCTTTACCTATTCCTCTTTGATTTAGAAGATACTGCTGTACAAACATMATGTTTTAGGCCGACACCAGCACTGGTATCAGGCTGTGTTAACTAGCCATGTTTGCTCTGACTCAGTACATTTATTTGCATGCCAGCCAGCTAACTAAATCAAATCAAATTTTATTGGTCACATACATATGGTTAGCAGATGTGTAGCGAGATGCTTGTGCTTCTAGTTCCGACAGTGCAGTAATATCTAACAAGTAACAAATTCACAACGACTACCTTATACGCACAAGTGTAAAGGAATGAACGACTGTGCACAGATAAATATATGAGTGAGTGATGGCCGAACGCCGAGTAAAGTCCAGGACCCAGTTGCACAGGGCGGGGTCGAGACCCAGGGTCTCGAGCTTAATGGCGAGTTTGGAGGGTACTACTGTGTTAATTGCTGAGCTGTAATCGATGAACAGCATTCTTACATAGGTATTCCTCTTGTCAAGATGGGATAGGGTAGTGTGCAGTGTGTTGCCGATTGCATCGTCTGTGGACCTATTGGGGCGGTAAGCAAATTGGAATTGTTCTAGGGTATCAGGTAGGGTGGAGGTGATATGATCCTTGGCTAGTCTCTCAAATCACTTCATGATGACGGAAGTGAGTGCTACGGGGCGATAGTAATTTAGTTCAGTTAGCTTTCTTGGAAACAGGAACAATGGTGGCCATCTTGAAGCATGTGGGCACAGCAGAATGGGATAGGGATTGATTGAATATGTCCGTAAACACAGCAGCCAGCTGGTCTGCACATGCTGTTAGGACGCAGCTAGGGATGCCGTCTGGGCCGGCAGCTTCGTGAGGGTTAACAAGGGTTAACGCGAGGGTTAACGTTTCCTGTTTTAGTTTCTGTCTATAGGCTGGGAGCAACAAAATTTGCCGAAGGGAGGCTGGGGAGGGATTTATATGCATCACGGAAGTTTGAGTAGCAATGGTCCAGAATGCTACCAGCTCATGTTGCACATTCGATATGCTGATAGAATTTAGGAAGCCTTGTTCTCAGATTAGCGGTGTTAAAATCCCCAGCTACAATAAATGCAGCATCAGGATATATATTTTCCAGTTTAGAACAACCAGTGAAGTTCTTTCAGGGCCGTCGGGGTATCTGCTTGGGGGGATACACACGGCTGTGACTATAAATCGAAGTGATTAGCATTAGTGGCTGACACAATTCAGCTAAAACTTGCTAAGAAAAGACAAACTAGCTGTTTGCGGATGTAGGAAACGCAAACCAATTGTGTTATTATAGAACACTTGTGGATTCATATTAAGAAGCAAATTGGAAACAACATTGTTGCATGTGCTGCATTGACCATGCAGACTGAACACAAGTGTCTTGTGGTCAAGCAAGAACAAATGCGCTCCTTGAGTGACAGGGGCGGGGCAAGGTCTGTGTGGAAAGCTGCATTGAGAGAGAGAGAGAGAGAGAGAGCGGAGATGGATGACTGAAGTAGCGGTGTAAACTATAAAAATGTACATCACACAAGGCATGTCACATTTATCCTCTACAGGATCGGTGGGACGTTGAGCTAACGTAGGCTAATCTGATTAGCATGATGTTGTAAGTAACAAGAACATTTCCCAGGACATGGACATATCTGTTATGGGCAGAACGCTTAAATTCTTGTTAATCTAACTGCAATGTCCAATTTACAGTAGCTATTACAATGAAAGAATGCCATGCTATGGTTTGAGGAGAGTGCACTGTTATAAACTTGAAAATGTATTAATAAACCAATTAGGCACATTTGGGCAGTCTTGACACAACATTTTGAAAGGAAATGGAATGGTTCATTGGATCAGTCTAAAACTTTGCACATACACTGCTGCCATCTAGTGGCCTGTGCTGGAATAATACATTATGGCCTTTCTCTTGCATTTCAAAGATGGTACAATTATTATATTTTTTTTAAACGCATGTTTTTTTCATTGTATTATCTTTTACCAGATCTAATGTGTTATATTCTCCAACATTCAATTCATATTTCCACAAACTTCAAAGTGTTTCCTTTCAAATGGTATCAAGAATATGCAATATCCTTGCTTCAGGGCCTGAGCTACAGGCAGTTAGATATGGGTATGTCATTTTAGGCGAAAATTGAAAAAAGGGGGGCGGATCCTTTTAACCAAAAATTCAAATACCGTTACAGGGGGTAAAGTAAAAAAACGGTCTGTGCATTAATACCACTATATAGTAAAATATGGTATACCGGTCCTAACAACAGATACCACAAACATCTAACACATACTTCAAAATTAGCCAATAGGTCACATTTACTATGTGAAGGCTGTAAAAGACAGACCTTGGGATCAAGAAACCATTTTAACAATGGATTTTGCTGTCAATATCTGTCAATGCTTGAGCATATTAACAAGTTTTCTATTACAGTTTGATTACATGAAAACAACTATATCGAATCTTAGTCGGTGTGGATTCCGACTAAGCTGTCGGCTCTAATTTGCATGGTTACAAACATTTATCTCCATAACAAGGTAACAAGGTGTTTGTGGTTGGGGGAAAGGCGATGTTAAGGGCTACATATGCAATAAGCAGTGAATTCTACCAATCGCTGATTTATGGCCATAATATCAGAGGAGACAACAGATAAATAAACACTGCTATTTCAGTGACACAGAGCCTTTTAGGAATGGCATGGAATGTAGTATAGGAAGAATTGAAGTGTACTTAAATACTAATAATACCCTTGCTGATTAATCGCTGGGAGGGAAGGGGTAGTTGAATTGGCAGCGATGAGACAATTTCATGCATACATACGTTAACTGTGTGTATACCATGTCCAACGTGATGATGCCTGGAACGATTCAGAAATCGACCGTTTTAAAGTGGGCCAAGGAGAATAGATGTTTTGACTCACTGCAAGGTGAAGTGCAGCAGAACTCTGAAAGCCCAGAATGGAGGGGAGCTCAATTAGATTTCACCTCTGAGCAATTTTCTCCCTAGGAACACAAAACATTTTTTTTCCTAAAAGGAAGGCAGGGGCTTTTGTGTTCCCCTCCACTTTTCAGAGCCCCAACCCTATTTGACTACAGTACACCTTATAACACTCCCTTGATAAATTATCTCTGCCTCTATCGACGACAGAGGTGTTTGTTGAAGTTGGCCCTGCATTGGGGCCAGGCGTATATATTGGGAGTCTTTTTGTGTGTGTGTGTGTGTGCGCGCAACACACAAACCTACACAACAAAACTCGCACACATTTGAAACTACCACAACAATTCACAGATATCCCTCACAATACATGCAGACATGTTGGGGAACACGCAATTACGTTTTTCATGATAATGACAGACAACCAAAGGATAAGAGCCTGGAAAGCAATCAGGGCCTAAAATAAAGACCTGACAGCTTCCAAATGCGGGTCGATTTTGGCATTGGKGGGTAAGATGTTTATTTCACCAGCCACATTGGCGGGTGGTCAGGGCTCCACAGTGTGAGCATTTCACTTGCATTTGTGAATAAAAAAAAGAGTAAAGTATGATCACATTCATAGTCAAATGCTGCAGTAGCAGTTTATTTAGGACATTTTTTTTCATAGCTGGTAAGTTAATCGCACAAAGCCAAAGAACTATGAATCCTAGCCTATCCCACCTCGCGCTGCAACACTGCCTGTTTGGGGGTTGTACGCATGTGAAGCGCAGAGTGAAACATTCATTTTTAGAAGTGCTGCGCACAGAGAAACGTTTTTTCCATGCTTCAAGATTGTTTTGATCACGTGGACTGGGATATGTTCCTGTAGCTTCCGAGAATAACATTGACGTGTACACTGAAACGGTTACTGAGTTTATCAAGAAGTGTACAGGAGATGTTGTACCCACTGTGGCTATTAAAACCAAGCCTAACCAGAAACCGTGGATAGATGGCAGCATTCGCGCAAAACTGAAAGTGTGAACCACCGCAATTAACCCTGGCAAGGTGACTGGAAATATGGCAGAACACAAACAGAGTAGTCATTCCCTCCGCAAGGCAATCAAACAAGCAAAACATCAGTAGACAAAGTGGAGTCGCAATTCAACGGCTCAGACACGAGACGTATGTGTCAGGGTCTAAAGACAATCACGGACTACAAAAGGAAAACCAGCCACGTCGCAGACACCAACTTCTTGCTTCTAGACAAGCTAAACAAGTTATTTGCTCGCTTTGAGGATAACACAGTCCAACCGACGCAGCCCGCTACCAAGGACTGTGGGCTCTCCTTCTCTGTGGCCGAAATGAGCAAGACATTTAAACGTATTAACCCTTGCAAGACTTCCGGCCCAGACGGCATCCCTAACCGCGTCCTCAGAGCATGCGCTGATCAGCTGACTGGTGTGTTTACAGACATATTCAATCTCTCCCTATCCCAGTCTGCTGTCCCCACATGCTTCAAGATGGCCACCATTGTTCCTGTACCCAAGAATGCAAAGGCAACTGAAATAAATGACTATCGCCTCGAAGCACTCACTTCTGTCTTCATGAAGTGCATTGAGAGACTAGTCAAGGATCATATCACCTCCACCTTACCTGTCACCCTTGACCCACTTCAATTTGCTTACCGCCCCAATAGGTCCACAGATGATGCAATCACCATCACACTGCACACTGCCCTATTCCATCTGGACAAGAGGAATACCTATGTAAGAATGCTGTTCATTGACTACAGCTCAGCATTCAACACCATAGTACCCTCCAAGCTCATCATTAAGCTCGAGGCCCTGGGTCTGAACCCTGCCCTGTGCAATTGGGTCCTGGACTTCCTGACGATCCGCCCCCACGTGGACAAGGTGGAAAGTTTTAAGTTCCTCAGCATACATATCACTGACAAACTGAAATAGTCTACKCACACAGACAGTGTGGTGAAGAAGGTGCAACAGCGCCTCTTCAACCTTAGGAGAATTACATTTGGCTTGTCACCTAAAACCCTCACAAACTTTTACAGATGCACAATTGAGAGCATCCTGTCAGGCTGTATCACTGCCTGGTACTGCAACTGCACCGCCCACAACCGCAGGGCTCTCCAGAGGGTGGTGGGGTCTGCACAAGGCAGGACACCTACAACACCCAATGTCACAAGAAGGCCAGAAAGATCATCAAGGATAACAACCACCCGAACCACTGCCTGTTCACCCCGCTACCATCCAGAAGGCGAGGTCAGTACAGGTGCATAAAAGCTGTGACAAAGAGACTGAAAAACAGCTTCTATCTCAAAGACATCAGACTGTTAAATGGCCATCACTAGCACAGAGATGCTTCTGCCTATATACAGACTTGAAATCATTGGCCACTTTAATAAATAGAACAATGCAGGTAGCCTAGTGGTTAGAGCATTGGACTTGTAACCAAAAGGTTGCAAGATCGAATCCCAGAGCTGACAAGGTAAAAATATGTTGTTCTGCCCCTGAACAGTGGTGTTGAAACAGTTAACCCACTGTTCCTAGGCTGTCATTGAAAATAGGAACTTGTTCTTAACTGACTTGCCAAGTGAAATAAAAAGTAAAAAATAAAAATTAAATAGTTACTTCAATAATAATAATATCTTACATTACTCATCTTGAATATTGATTGAATATTGAATACATATCTACCGTATTTTAGTCTATGCTGCTCTGACATTGCTCATCCATATATTGATATATTCTTAATTCCATTCCTTTACTTAGATTTGTGTGTATTAGGCATTTGTTGTGAAGTTGTTCGATTACTTGTTAGATACTTAGTTATTATTAGTTATTATTAGTTATTGCTGCACTGTCGGAACTAGAAGCACAAGCATTTCGCTACACCTGCAATTACATCTGATAAACAAATGCATGTGACCAATTTGATTTGGTCTAATTTACTTGAAACAAAAGTCTCCTGAAGTGAGACTTTGTCCTTGTGTTTCTTGGCTATTTACATTGTTTTGTTCACAAGCTAGGTTATTTTCCAATGTTTGAGTCTCAACTGCTAGGGAAGAGAAGACAACACTGCTACTAGTCAGACTAACATGCTGACCACACCACCCGCATTGCGTGCGCAAGCTTTGCAAAATAAATTGACACATACATACTATTCCAACATTTCATCCAAACTGCTCGCGAGCATCTGCGTAGCCAGGCGCTAAAATTGATCTTGGTTCTATTTTTGATGCATGARGTGCTGCAAGTCCCGCCTCTCCCATCTCTTTTGATTTTAGGAGCATATACCCACATGGGTGATTGAAAGATGAACTGAGGTCCACACTCCAATTGGTGGTAGTAATGCACCTTAAAATTGGTTCACAGAAGAAGAAGACTGGAGGAGAGATTACTAGAAACTAACTAGGTTTCCCCTTTTATTTGTGGATTCATTTTCGGAGTAGAGAACACATGATTGTGTGTGACTCAAAATGGGTCAAAATTCTACAAAGATCCAGAAAAAGGACATTGTGCATTTCAGGTAAAATAACAACCCAATGTTTATATCACAGGACAAATTAGCTAGCAACAGCAAGCTAGCTAGCTAAATSRCCATGAATGTTTCGACCTGTCCCCAAACTAATATAGTTGGTTCAGAGTTCGTTTTGATATATCAACCTGCGTGTCCTGATCACGTCTGGATGGACAAAATCTACATGCATGCGATGGGTCATTACCATAGCAGCACCCACCCGTAGCACACGCTCCAGCAGGTATATTTCACTGGTCACCCCCAAAGCCAATTCCTACTTTGAAGCTGGAGACCCATATCTCCCTCACTAACTTTAAGCACCAGCTGTCAGAGCAGCTCACAGATCACTGCACCTGTACATAGCCATCTGTAAATAGCCCATCCAACTACCTCATCCCCATACTGTTAATTATTTTTTTGCTCCATTGCACCCCGGTATCTCTACATGCACATTCATCTCCTGCACATCTATCACTCCAGTGTTTAATTGCTCAATTGTAAATATAATGCCACTATGGCCTATTTATTGCCTTACCTCCCTTATCTTACCTCTTCTGCACACACTATATATACACTTTTTTTCTCTATTGTGTTATTGACTGTATGTTTGTTTATTCCATGTGTAACTCTGTGTTGTTGTTTGTGTCGCACTGCTTTGGAACTTGTTCCCAACTGGCCTACCTGGTTAAATAAAGGTGAATTAAAAAAATTAAAAAAACATTAAAAGGGGCAGATGAAATGTTTCTCTCATCTGTGATATTTTGGTTAAAAAAAAATAGGTCACAAAGAATGTATGAAATTAAACAATATACCACATAACTTCTTACTAGCAATACATTTATTGTTTTATAAAAACCACAAAGCACGCTCATCTGTTTTTTTTGTGTTATGTTGGAGTAATTTCAGCGTCAAAAAATGATTTGGCTGGTAAAAAATCTGAATGGCTGGTAGATTTGTAAAATCTACCTGCCACAGTGGCTGGATGAGAGAATCCTACTAATAGGTGATGCAAAGAACCAACATGCTGATGACCATGTTTGTTAAAAGTGAAGATATGGATAATATGACATCATGACCTATAGAAAAGGAGACCAAAACCACATTCAACATGTTATCCATGCAGCACTAAATCTAATATGGCCTAAAAGTTCCAACATGTTGGCAAAACCTGACATTGACCAAAAACTGAAATGGGGAAGGATGAGAGGAGGGTGGGATTTAACATATGTGGGGCTCAAGGAAGGATTTCTTAGCCATATTATGTTCTTCTTTAGCTTTGAGAAATGTTATTATTTCTTTGAGAAAGTTGCATAAATAATAAGATGTTATACTATTTAAAAAGATGTATATTTTTTGTTTCCCCAAAAATATAGTCTTAAAAGTACCTGTGTCTTACAAACAAATAAAAACATCTAACAGACTATTACACCAATAGAGACTGTGTGGCATGCTCTAAATTGACTTCTAATGTCAAATACATATCCACGTTTTCCTCCACACCACCGCAGGTAATAAGGGCCGCAAAGACACCACTTCGGAAGACAGGGTATACAATACTGGACTGCAGAGCTTGTATATTGTTTTAGTTCCTGTAGTTGTAAATCAGAAGAAAAATCATAAATGAAGGAGGCAAGTATTTGCTGTTTAATTTTGCTGTGGAATATAGTAAAAACAAAAGAAATACTGCGTTTAGATGGTATGATGTAGCGGTAAACCAGATGTTATTGTTGTCAATTAGAGAAATAAGGTAAATGCCATTGAGGCTGGCGGTGAATTTTGTCAGCCGCCACCGTACACATACGCCATAGCGTTGTTTTCTAACGGATGTCTATCTGCACTGTTTGTTTACTAAAATCACCATAGCAACGCATACCGTCTTGCTTTTGCAGTCAGTGTTTCTTGCGTTTTTTTGCGTCCCTCGTCTAAATGCAGCATAAGGCAACAACAGCCATGCAAGTTTAGCCCAGGGGTGTCAAACTCATTTGCTCCGGAGGCCGTATTCAGTCTCGCTCTTATTTCGGTGAATATCAAGAAACTGTCCAGTCGTCCCCGTAATACCTTTTTTACTCAAACCACCGATTTTTTTATTAAAGGAGGTTAGGGGGGTGAGTTTAGTTATTTTTTAGCCAATTAGGCTATTCATTAATGATTGTCATATGAATACTAGGACCACTTTTTGTTAATTTCAAATCACCCAACTTCGGTAGATTGTAGAACGATAGGCTTAGGCTATGTAAACTGCCTATCAAATTATTTTCAGATGGGGTGTTACTTTAAACTCACAAACGTTACATTGTTACATAATAACGTTACAAGTGAACTTGATTGTAACATTTTAGCTTTAAAATGTGACAATTCGCGCGTAAATGATCTTCATGGAAAAAACGTAACACAGACAATCACACCTAAATGAATGAACAAACACACTTAACAGTAGCATTATATGGTTCTGGCCTAAATGAAACAGAAAACGTTGAAATTACTCATGAACAASATTTAAGGCAAACTTACCTTGTACCCCTTTGTTGGGAACGTCATTGACGTTGAAGCCTTTGGAACTGTATGCAGCCCTAACTTCATTGCAGCTTTTCGAATTGGGCTCAGCCTTCGTCGAAACAAAAAGCAGGGCCAATGTGTAAACCGTAGAGAACACTAACATCGTGTTCATTGATTCGGTTAAATTAAAAAATGTTATGGGCACACAAAACACGAGAAAAGCGTTCAGCTGTATTAGGTTACTAGGACAGTTTCAAATCGCACGTTGGGATTTCTTCATGGAGACCCGGATTTCCTTGCACTTCGCTGGCTACTAGCTAAAGCTCTAAAAGTTACCAAATTGGTTGACTAGTTAACCGGATTCTACATTCACCAACGTGCTTGGGCCACCTTAAAACTATACATATATGGGAAACATGAAGGCAATGTTGTAAAAAAAAAAAAATACCGTTTAGTCTTCAAAATGTTTTTCGAGTTCCAGACTCTCCCATAGAATCAGAAAGCAGGTACAAAACATTGGTTTCAAACTTATTACAATTTTCCTAAATTAGGCAACCAAACGAAAACATCCAAACTTGTTTTTACAATTTGTCTGTAAAGTTGCATCCACCTCGACTTCGGTTCCAACGAAGGACAATGATGCGGAGAAAGTAAAAAAAAAAAAAAAAAAAAGTTTTTATAAAAATAAGTTGACCAAAAATGTTTGCAATCTTCAGCGAGCTACAGTTCCTTTACAGACATGACACTAGACTGTATTCTACGCTAGGCGTGCTAAAGTCCTGAGGCTAAGCGCATAGCAAAGTCCCAGTGGATAGCTAGAATTGAGAGTTCCAGACAAAGACTTGGCAACACAAAATGCCCGGGGTGGAGCCTGGACCGGACCTTACGCTTCGATCACACCGATAGAGTTTTGCATTTGTAACACCAGAAATACGCAGCTTTGCGTTGCAGAGACAGTGGAGCGTTATGTTTGGTGCATAGGTATGCGTCAAACTGTATGCATAGACGGCTTGACAGAAATGGTAGCAGAAGGTGAATGTTTAACTTTTTTTGCACACATATCCAGATGATGCTGCATACTATTTGCTCATCGATATTGGTGTGATCAAGGCGTATTGCTACCATTTCCAGATGATGCTGCATACTATTTTGAGCTAAACACTATTGGTGTGATCAAGGCATGTCACTACCCTCTGCCACCATTTCCTTCAAGCCTTTTACACATACAACTTGATACATAAATTCGATAAATCCAACATATGCGCCTCTGCAACGCAATGCTGCAAGGCAAATGCAGCGTTTAAATGTACTTCTGGTGTACCAAAACGCAATACCCTGTTGGTGTAATTGAGACAGCATCGTTGCATTTTAGTACACCAGAAGTACATTCATTTCCAACTGCTGAACAAAAATATAAACGCAACATGCAACAATTTCAAAGGTTTTACTGAGTTACAGTTCATAGAAGGAAATMAGTCATTAGACCCTAATCTATGGATTTCACATGTCTGGGCAGGGGCGCAGCCAGTGGTGAGCCTGGGAGGGAGCTATGCCCAGCCAATTAGAATATGGTTTTCCCCACAAAAGGGCTTTATTACAGACAGAAATACTCCTCAGACAATCCCGCAGGTGAAGAAGCCGGATGTGGAGGTCCTGGGCTGGTGTGGTTACACATGGTCTGCGGTTGTGAGGCCGGTTGGACGTACTGCCAAATTCTCTAAAACGATGTTGGAGACGGCTTATGGTAGAGAAATTAACATTAAATTCACTGGCAACAGCTCTGGTGGACATTTCTGCAGTCAACATTCCAACTGCATGCTCCTTAAAAACTTGAGACATCTGTGGCATGTGTTGTGTGACAAAACTGCACATTTTAAAGTGGCCTTTTATTGTCCCCAGCACAAGGTGCACCTGTGTAAGGATCATGCTGTTTAATCAGCTTCTTGATATGCCACACTAGTCAGGTGGATGGATTATCTTGACAAAGGAGAAATGCTCAAAAACAAGGATGTAAACATATTTGTGCACAACATTTGAGAGAAATATGCTTTTTGTGCATATGCAACATTTCTGGGATCTTTTATTTCAGATTATTAAACATGGGACCAACACTTTCCTAATTGAATATACTACCCACCACTGCGACCTGTACGCTCTCGTTGGCTGGCCCTCACTTCATATTCGTCGCCAAACCCACTGGCTCCAGGTCATCTATAAGTCTTTGCTAGGTAAAGCCCCGCCTTATCTCAGCTCACTGGTCACCATAGCAACACCCACCCGTAGCTCGCGCCTCAACAGGTTCACTGGTCATCCCCAAAGCCAACACTTCCTTTGGCCGCCTTTCCTTCCAGTTCTCTGCTGCCAATGACTGGAACGAATTGCAAAAATCACTGAAGCTGGAGACTTATATCTCCGTCTCTAACTTTAAGCATCAGCTGTCAGAGCAGCTTACCGATCACTGTACCTGTACACAGCCAATCTGTAAATAGCACACCCAACTACCTCATCCCCATATTGTTATTTATCTTCTTGCTCTTTTGCACCCCTGTATCTGTACTTGCACATCATCATCTGCACATCTATCACTCCAGTGTTAATGCTAAATTGTAATTATTTTGCCTCTATGGCCTATTTATTGCCTTACCTCCATAATCTTCTACATTTGCACACACTGTACATATATTTTTCTATTGTGTTATTGACTGTACGTTTGTTTATGTGTAACTCTGTGTTGTTGTTTTTGTCGCACTGCTTTGCAGTTTGTCGCACTGCTTTGCTTCACAGTTGTAAATGACAACTTGTTCTCAACTGGCCTACCTGGTGAAATAAAGGTGAAATAAAGAAAAAATAAAGAAAACATGTTACGTTTATATTTTTGTTCAATATATATTTGTCAAGGGTGGAATGGCCATCTGGTAATTCTTGCAAATGCCAGATGGGCTGGAGCGTTTTTTGTTGGGTGGGCTGGTCGAAATTGAAACACAAAAATATGTTTTTTATATACAAATAAAACAATGAAAAATGTGACATGGCCCACGGCCCATGGGCCTGTGTAAATATATATTTTATAGATTTTTACGCAATTTCTATGTTATACTAACCGAAAATGAGCTTTTGGCTGATCAGTGGGCAACGGACGCCCCCTCTACCAAGATGGGCCAGCCCGGGTTTCTGGCTGAGCTGAGGTCACGCAAACTCACATTCAAAGTCGAACGCGACATTAGGAAAGCGACCTGCTCCGACTCTGTGATCTGTTAGACAGCCAACATGATTTAGTCAAACAGTAAAGTGCATTATCCTCATGTCTCCCCTGCCCCTTTGCCTGTGCCATAGCTGGGGCCTGCTGATGTGATGAGAAAGCCACTCTCCTCCCCCCCAAACATATAACAAGCTTTGTCTCCTTGTCCCTGTCAAAGAGAGGAGGGTCTCAGCTTTCTGTAGGTATAATTATTTATTTCTCAATATTCAGCTCAATAACAACTATTTCACAACCAAAATATTTGATATGGATTTGAGATATGGAGTGCTGCGTGCACGGAATGGGAACCAGCCATTACGAGGCCTTGTAGGTCTCATGGGTCATAGCCTACAAACTCCAATTGTTTTTTAGAACATAACATTTACTGTTGGATGAATACATGGTTACTAGCAGTGGGTATTATATTTAGAGTTAGCAATCTAGTAAATGTGTTTTTAGTTTCTACTTCTTCAGGTGTTGAACCCCAAATTAATTAGCTTATGATATTAGTTAGTACACATAACGATGTCTGTAATTCATCTCTATATAAAAAAAAAGGGCATTCTGGAGTCCTATTTTGACCGTAAAAAATATATAGTCTAATTGTGAGCACAAAATCCATGACAATCACTGGATTATGTTGCCCATCAAAAATCTTGAGTCATACCATTCCTGCTTGTATGTGTTAGATTAAATAACTTATTTATTGAATACCTCAGCAGTCTATTTATTATACTTCTTAATAAATCACAATTAATTACTTTATTAGATGATTGCTCGTTATTTGGGTCAGACCAAATCATGGGCTGGTGCCACCAACTGTAAAAGTAAGTGGCACCAGTGACACTAGCAGAAAATGATAGTCTGGAGCCCTGTAATAGAAATTAATAGGGTTCATCCCCCTTGGCGTTTTTCCTATTTTGTTGCAATACAACCTGTCATTTAAATAGATTTTTATTTGGATTTCATGTAATGGACATACACAAAATAGTCCAAATTGGTGAAGTGAAATGAAAAAAAATTGAGTAAATAAAAAACTGAAAAGTGATGTGTGCATACAGTGGGGAGAATAAGTATTTGATACACTGCCGATTTTGCAGGTTTTCCTACTTACAAAGCATGTAGAGGTCTGTAATTTTTATCATAGGGACACTTCAACTGTGAGAGACGGAATCTAAAACAAAAATCCAGAAAATCACATTGTATGATTTTTAAGTAATTAATTTGCATTTTATTGCATGACATAAGTATTTGATACATTAGAAAAGCAGAACTTAAGTCTTAGAACTTAAGAACTTAGGTCCTGCCGTGTAGTTCTGGGCTGATCCCTCACCTTTCTCATGATCATTGATGCCCCACGAGGTGAGATCTTGCATGGAGCCCCAGACCGAGGGTGATTGACCGTCATCTTGAACTTCTTCCATTTTCTAATAATTGCGCCAACAGTTGTTGCCTTCTCACCAAGCTGCTTGBCTATTGTCCTGTAGCCCATCCCAGCCTTGTGCAGGTCTACAATTTTACCCCTGATGTCCTTACACAGCTCTCTGGTCTTGGCCTTTGTGGAGAGGTTGGAGTCTGTTTGATTGAGTGTGAGGACAGGTGTCTTTTATACAGGTAACAAGTTCAAACATGTGCAGTTAATACAGGTAATGAGTGGAGAACAGGAGGACTTCTTAAAGAAAAACTAACAGGTCTGTGAGAGACGGAATTCTTACTGGTTGGTAGGTGATCAAATACTTATGTCATGCAATAAAATGCAAATTAATTACTTAAAAATCATACAATGTGATTTTCTGGATTTGAAGTGCACCTATGATAAAAGTTACAGACCTCTACATGCTTTGTAAGTAGGAAAACCTGCAAAGTCGGCAGTGTATCAAATACTTGTTCTCCCCACTGTATGTGAGAATGCTGTTCATTGACTACAGCTCAGCGTTCAACACCATAGTGCCCACGAAGCTCATCACTAAGCTAAGGACCCTGGGACTAAACACCTCCCTCTGCAACTGGATCCTGGACTTCCTGACAGTACCTTCGCGGACCCCAGTTTGCAAACCCCTGCTGTAGGCTACATTGGCCTAGCTTACTTGCCTCCATAATATTTTTGTCTCTTTTGAATGTGAAACTCTTTTGTCCATTTGTAAGAAGTATTGGTCTCTGAAAAACATTTCTTTCTACCAAACCTTTTCCACATCTAATCTCACCCAATTACCCTCTGAAATCCGCTGTTGACCACTTCTCCAGCATCATAACTTCCCATAGGCACAGATGTATAGAATGTCAGATACATATGCTGCCCTGTGTGTGACTCAGACTCACTTTCAAACAATTGGCAAATCCCCTGTGTTCAAAGGTCTCAGCTTCAAAGCCCCCAGACAGCAACAAACACGGGTAACGATCTACGGCCGGGGAGAAGGTTGGTTGCTTTCAAAGTATTGCTGCCTGTCTTGAAATGTGACACAGTGCTGCAAACTGGGTGTGTAGTGGAGTACCAGGGCTGTGTCCCAAATGGCACTCTATTCCCTATGTAGCGCAGTATGTTATATGAGGAACGGGGTGCCATTTAGGACTCAGCATAGGTGTGTAGTGTGGAGTACTGGCGCTGTCGCAGGCGGTGGAGATGAATGGACACGCAGGGAAATCTCATTCACAGGATGACAGACAGTCTTCTATGACACCACCACCCCCATTCTCTCCTCTCTCCATTCCAGGCCTGATGTTCAATCAGATGCTTCATAATTAAAGGAGAGATTTGCCAGCACCAATGTTATAGTCCGGTGTCCAGACCCCATATTGAGTGTCTAGGTCTTGTCTCAGTGTCGGATAAATGTTTGCTGCAACCTGGACTTAGGGGTAGACGTAACATAGCACATGTAAATCCGGGACACTCCAATTAGTATGGTATGTATTCCTTTGTGGTTGTCCATCATCCATTTCGTTGATGTGTTATGAAATCCAATTTGTTGTCACTAACGTTAACTAGGTGGCTTTTTTTTCTTTCACCTTTATTTAACCAGGTAGGCTAGTTGAGAACAAGTTCTCAATTGCAACTGCGACCTGGCCAAGATAACGCATAGCAATTCGACACATACAACAACACAGAGTTACACATGGAATAAACAAACATACAGTCAGTAATACAGTAGAACAAAAGAAAACAAAAAGTCTATATACAGTGAGTGCAAATGAGGTAAGATAAGGGAGTTAAGGCAATAAATAGGCCATGGTCGAAGTATTTACAATATAGCAATTAAACACTGGAATGGTAGATATGCAGAAGATGAATGTGCAAGTAGAGATACTGGAGTCCAAAAGGGGCAAGATAAATAAATAAATACAGTATGGGGATGAGGTAGGTAGATCGATGGGCTGTTTACAGGTGCAGTGATCTGTGAGCTGCTCTGACAGCTGATGCTTAAAGCTAGTGAGGGAGATATGAGTCTCCAGCTTCAGTGATTTTTGCAGTTCGTTCCAGTCATTGGCAGCAGAGAACTGGAAGGAAAGGCGACCAAAGGAGGAATTGGCTTTGGGAGTGACCAGTGAGATATACCTACTGGAGCACGTGCTACGAGTGGGTGCTGCTATGGTGACCAGTGAGCTGAGATAAGGCGGGGCTTTACCTAGCAGAGACTTGTAGATAACCTGTAGCCAGTGGGTTTGGCGACGAATATGAAGCGAGGGCCAACCAACGAGAGCGTACAGGTCACAGTGGTGGGAAGTGTATGGGGCTTTGGTGACAAAACGGATGGCACTGTGACAGACTGCATTCAATTTGTTGAGTGGAGGCTATTTTATAGATGACATCGCCGAAGTCGAGGATTGGTAGGATGGTCAGTTTTACGAGGGTATGTTGGCAGCATGAGTGAAGGATGCATTGTTGCGATATAGGAAGCTGATTCTAGATTTAATTTTGGATTGGAGATGCTTAATGTGAGTCTGGAAGGTGAGTTTACAGTCTAACCAGACACCTAGGTATTTGTAGTTGTCCACGTATTCTAAGTCAGAGCCGTCCAGAGTAGTGATGCTGGACGGGCGGGCAGGTGCGGGCAGCGATCGGTTGAATAGCATGCATTTAGTTTTACTTGCATTTGGATGCCACGGAAGGAGAGTTGTATGGCATTGGTGTCGTCTGCGTAGAGGTGGATCAGAGAATCACCAGCAGCAAGAGCATTGATGTATACAGAGAATAGAGTCGGCCCGAGATTTGAACCCTGTGGCACCCCCATAGAGACTGCCAGAGGTCTGGTCAACAGGCCCTCCAATTTGACACACTGAACTCTATCTGAGAAGTAGTTGGTGAACCAGGCGAGGCAATCATTTGAGAAACTAAGGCTGTCGAGTCTGCCAATAAGAATGTGGTGATTGACAGAGTCGAAAGCCTTGGCCAGGTCAATGAATACAGCTGCACAGTAATGTCTCTTATTGATGGCGGCTATGATGTCGTTTAGAACCTTGAGTGTGGCTGAGGTACACCTATGACCAGGTCGGAAACCAGGTTGCATAGTGGAGAAGGTACGGTGGGATTCGAAAAGGTCAGTYATTTGTTTTTTAACTTGGCTTACAAAGACCTTAGAAAGGCAAGGTAGGATAGATATAGGTCTGTAACAGTTTGGGTCTAGAGTGTCTCCCCCTTTGAAGAGGGGGATGACCGCGGCAGCTTTCCAATCTTTGGGGATCTCAGACGATACGAAAGAGAGGTTGAACAGGCTAGTAATAGGGGTTGCAACAATTGCGGCGGATAATTTTAGAAATAGAGGGTCCAGATTGTCTAGCCCAGCTGATTTGTAGGGGTCCAGATTTTGCCACTCTTTCAGAACATCAGCTTTTTGGATTTGGGTGAAGGAGAAATGTGGGAGGTTTGGGCAAGTTGCTGTGGGGGGTGCAGGGCTGTTGATCGGGGTAGGGGTAGCCAGGTGGAAAGCATAGCCAGCCGTAGAAAAATTCTTATGAAAATGATCAATTATCATAGATTTATCGGTGGTGACAGTGTTTCCTAGCCTCAGTGCAGTGGGCAGCTGGGAGGAGGTGCTCTTACTCTCCATGGACTTAAGTGTCCCAAAACTTTTTGGAATTAGTGCTACAGGATGCAAATTTATGTTTGAAAAAGCTAGCCTTAGCTTTCCTAACGCACTGTGTATATTGGTTCCTGACTTCCCTGAAAAGTTGCATATTGCGGGGGCTATTCGATGCTAATGCAGAACGCCACAGGATGTTTTTGTGCTGGTCAAGGGCAGTCAAGTCTGGGGTGAACCAAGGGCTATATCTGTTCTTATTTAAATTTTTTGGGAATGGGGCATGCTTATTTAAGATGGTGAGGAAATTACTTTTAAAGAACAACCAGGCATCCTCTACTGACGGGATAAGGTCAATCCATCCAGGATACCCGGGCCAGGTCGATTAGAAAGGCCTGTTCGCTGAAATGTTTTAGGGAGCGTTTGACAGTGATGAGGGGTGGTCGTTGGACCGCTGACCCATTACGGAAACAGGCAATGAGTCAGTGATCACTGAGATCCTGGTTGAAGACAGCAGAGGTGTATTTAGAGGGCAAGTTTGGCAGGATGATATCGAAGAGGGTGCCCATTGTTTTGGATTTAGGGTTGTACCTGGTAGGTTCCTTGATAATTTGTGTGAGATTGAGGGATTCTAGCTTAGATTGTAGGACGGCCGGGGTGTTAAGCATATCCCAGTTTAGGTCACCTAACAGTACGAACTCTGAAGATAGATGGGGGGCAATCAATTCACATATGGTGTCCAGGGCACAGCTGGGGGCTGAGGGGAAGGTCTATAACAAACATGCAACGGTTGAGAGACTTGTTTCTGAAAAGATTGATTTTTAGAAGTAGGAAGCTCAAATGGTTTGAACAGACCTGCGATAGCTATGACCATAACTCTGCAGGCTATTCTCTGCAGTAGATTGCAACTCCGGGCCCCTTTGCAGTTCTTCTTGTATGAAAATGAGTGTAGTTAAGGATGACATTTAGTGCTGGTTAGCAGTCTTAATGGGCGTTTCCGGTTCTAAGTAAAGGAAAATAGCACGATCGTACCACATGGTGAGGCGGGTTGCAAGGGGAGTATTATTCAGTCCGTAGAGAGGGTAAATGAGATTAAAATATAAACAAAGAAAGCGATATAAACACGGGAACAGACGGGACAAGACAAAACACTTCCGACTGCTACGCCATCTTGAAATTTGCGTATATACAGCGGGGAGAACACGTATTTGATTTTGCAGGTTTTCCTACTTACAAAGCATGTAGAGGTCTGTAATTTTTATCATAGGTACACTCAACTGTGAGAGACGGAATCTAAAACAAAACCAGAAAATCACATTGTATGATTTTTAAGTAATTAATTTGCATTTATTAGCATGACATAAGTATTTGATTCACCCTACCAACCAGTTAAGAATTCCGTCTCTCACAGACCCTATTAGTTTTTTCTTTAAGAAGCCCTCCTGTTCTCCACTCATTACCTGATTAACTGCACATGTTTGAGCTCGTTACCTGTATAAAAGACACCTGTCCACACACTCAATCAAACAGACTCCAACCTCTCCACAATGGCCAAGACCAGAGAGCTGTGTAAGGACATCAGGGGTAAAATTGTAGACCTGCACAAGGCTGGGATGGGCTACAGGACAATAGTCAAAGCAGGCTTGGTGAGAAGGCGACAACTGTTGGCGCAATTATTCGAAAATGGAAGAAGTTCAAAATGACGGTCAATCACCCTCGGTCTGGGCTCCATGCAAGATCTCACCTCGTGGGGCATCAATGATCATGAGGAAGGTGAGGGATCAGCCCAGAACTACACGGCAGGACCTGGTCAATGACCTGAAAAGAGCTGGGACCACAGTCTCAAAGAAACCATTAGTAACACACTACGCCGTTGTCACGAATCCCGCCGAAGATGGTGCCTCTTCCTGTTCAGGTGGCGCTCGGCGGTCGCTCGGCGGGGATGCTTTTCTGCAAAGGGGACAGACGACTGCACCGTATTGAGGGGGGATGGATGGGGCCATGTATCGCGAGATCTTGGCCAACAACCTCCTTCCCTCAGTAAGAGCATTGAAGATGGGTCGTGGCTGGGTCTTCC
Organism: Salvelinus sp. IW2-2015; assembly: GCF_002910315.2. NCBI lineage: Eukaryota > Metazoa > Chordata > Actinopteri > Salmoniformes > Salmonidae > Salvelinus > Salvelinus sp. IW2-2015. The sequence goes on from NC_036839.1 coordinate 2,698,937, forward strand.
AGCATGACAACGACCCAAAACACACAGCCAGGGAAACTAAGGAGTGGCTCCGTAAGAAGCATCTCAAGGTCCTGGAGTGGCCTAGCCAGTCTCCAGACCTGAACCCAATAGAAAATCTTTGGAGGAGCTGAAAGTCTGTATTGCCCAGCGACAGCCCCGAAACCTGAAGGATCTGGAGAAGGTCTGTATGAGGAGTGACCAAAATCCCTGCTGCAGTGTGTGCAAACCTGGTCAAGAACTACAGGAAACATATGATGTCTGTAATTGCAAACAAAGGTTTCTGTACCAAATATTAAGTTCTGCTTTTCTGATGTATCAAATACTTATGTCATGCAATAAAATGCAAATTAATTACTTAAAAATCATACAATGTGATTTTCTGGATTTTGTTTTAGATTCCGTCTCTCACAGTTGAAGTGTACCTATGATAAAAATTGCAGACCTCTACATGCTTTGTAAGTAGGAAAACCTGCAAAATCGGCAGTGTTTCAAATACTTGTTCTCCCCACTGTATATATATTTTTTGTTGCTAAAAATATGGGTCTCAAAACAGGTGGGTCTCTGCTTGCCATAGATTTTCAAGTAGATTTAAATCAAAACTGTAACTCGCCCACTAAGGAACGTTCATTATCTTCTTGGTAAGCAACTCCAGTGTACATTTGGCCTTGTGTTTTAGGTTATTGTTCTGCTTAAAGGTGCATTCATCTCCCAGTATCTGGTGGAAAGCAGACTGAACCAGGTTTCCTCTAGGATTTTGCCTGTGCTTAGCTCCATTCCATTTAGTTTTTATTCTGAAAAACTCCCCAATCCTTAATGAATTACAAACATACCCGTAATATGATGCAGCCACCTCTATACTTGAAAATATGAAGAGTGATACTCAGTAATGTGTTGTATTGGATTTTCCCCAAACATAACACTTTTTATTCAGGATAAAAAGTGAATTGCTTTGCCACATCTTTTGCAGTATTACTTGTTGCAATCAGGATGCATGTTTTGGAATATTTTTATTCTGTAAAGGCTTCCTTGTTTTCACTCTGTCAATTAGGTTAGTATTGTGGAGTAACTACAATTTTAACGTGTTCGCTGAGAATCGGGAAGCAAGTACAGGGAGTGAATCATGTTATAAGTAAATGAACATGGACAAAACAAGAAACACGAGCAGCGTACAGACATGAAACAACTGAACAGAAACAATAGCGCCTGGGGAAGAAACCAAAGGGAGTGACAGATATAGGGAAGGTAATCAAGAAGGTGATGAAGTCCAGGTGAGTCTGATGAGGCGCTGGTACGCGTAACGATGGTGAGAAGTGTGCGCCGGAGAGGGAGTATACGTGAAACCAATGTTGTTGATCCATCCTCAGTTGTCTCCTGTCACAGCCATTCAACTCTGTAACTGTTTTAAAGTCACCAATGGCGAAATCCTTGAGCGGTTTCCTTCGTCTCTGGCAACTGAGTTATATAGGACGCCTAAATGTTTGTAGTGACTGGGTGTATTGATACAACATCCAAAGTGTATTAATAACTTTATTTTGCTGAAAGGGATATTCAATGTCTGCTTTTACATTTTTACCCATCTAGCAATAGGTGCCCTTCTTTGCGAGGCGTAGGAAAGCTCCTTGGTCTTTGTGGTTGAATCTGTGTTTGAATTTCACTGCAGATAATTGTATGTGTGGGGTACAGAGATGAGGTAGTCATTCAAAAATCATGTGAAACACTATTATTGCACACAAAGTCCATGCAACTTATTATGTGACTTATTAACATCATTTTTACTCCTGCACTTATTTAGGCTTGCCATAACAAAGAGGTTGAATTCTTATTGCCAAGATGTTTCAGCTTTTCACTTTTAATTGATTTGTAAACATTTTGAAAAACATAACTACACAATAAATCGCAATTTAATCAATGTTTTATTCAGGCTGCAACACATCAAAATGTGGACAACGTTCAAGAGGTGTGAATACTTTCTGAAGGAATTGTATGTGTGTGTTTATTGCCTTGTGTAAAAGCTTTGGCCACATTCCATTAGTTATTGT